>NW_021145074.1:63289-135789 GCF_900634775.1 Gouania willdenowi | reverse complement strand
CACTCTCACATTCACACACCAGTGGGACAGGACTGCCATGCAAGGCGCTAGTCGACCACTGGGAGCAACTTTGGGTTCAGTGTCTTGCCCAAGGACACTTCGACACATAGTCAGGTCAACCTCTCGATCAGAAGACGACCAACTACCACCTGAGCCACGGTCGCCTAGACAGCCCCCCACCAAAGGGCCCAGCCACACCGTAGAGCCCGGCATGGTAGGGCGCGGCCTGCACCACCTGCCCCGGAAGACCTCCGCCAGGACCGGCCTACCCTGCTGGCCAGGCCCGCCGGATCCCAAGGGCACCACCGCAAGACAAGGAACCCCCAAGGGCGAGCCCCCGGGCTAAACCCTCGTGGGGGCGTCCACCCACTCCAGCCCACAAACCGGCCACGACCCAGCAAGACCGCACAGCCCCAGACAGTGCAAGAACAGCAGCTCATGCCCCGCCGGACAGCACAAGCCATGGGGCAATGCCCCCCCCCCGGCGAGATGGGGGGGGGGCATTGTCAGAGCGGCCGCCACCGCGGGAGAGAGGCACCCCAATGGCACACAACCGATGCAGAGCAGCAGCCCCCAGCCAAAGGCGCAGAACCCACCCACCCACCAGCAGGACAGACCTACCAAGCGGCCGATACCAACCTTGACCACCGGAACAGCTAGAGCCGCCCCCCCAATAAGGAGCACCACCCCGGAGTGCCAAGCAACCCTGGTGTAGACGCAGGCCCCCTTGGACCCACACGCCGCGAGATGCGTCCCCAAGGCAACCAGGAGACAAGACAAGCACCAAGCCCCACCCGTAGGAAAGGGGCACCCCTACGCCCCACCAGGCCGGCACCGCCCGGAGAGACCCTGCAAAGAGAGCACCCAGCCACCTCCGGGGGATGGTGTGTTGAGGTGTAATTAAAATTGGAGGGATTAGTAGGGCAGCCAGAGGTGGGAGTACTACTTAGTAGCACAGGCGGCGGCCCCCTCCACCCCCAGCCCCACGATCCAGCCCCCCAAGGGGTTGGGTATGTGAGTGTGGTGCAACAAGTGGGTGAGCCAGACCAGCTAGGAGTGAGTGACATGAAGTGTCCATGTAGGAGGCCTGTCTGGTATGAGCCCGGCCCGTCTGCATGGCGAGCCACCGGAGAGGGTAGACGGGCACGCGGCACTGTGGGCCTCAGGGATGCGCCGAGCAGCACAACCGGAGACCCCCCGCGGCACCTCCCCCAAACCACGCCGGCCACATGGAGCACAGAGTTCTTCAGACGTTTACCGGTGCAGATAAAAGCAGTGTGATTCCTCCGCTGTGGAATAATCATTTGGAACATGATTAATAACTATAGTTTGTCAGATTAATGCATTAGGTATTATCAATGTTGTACATAGACGGATCACAATTACATACATTAGGAACAAAAGTTTAAAGATAATTTTATTTGCTATCACAGTTTTTTTAATACTTGTGGTACTTTTACTTTAACAGATTTAAGGATTCTAAACTGTCCAAAGTTTCTGTTGCCCAGTAAAAAAAAAAAAAAGCTTGGGTGTTTTGTTTTATTAATCTCTGAACATTTGAAAACATGTGTATTTTTTGTTACTTGAAAAGGAATGTTTATTTTTGTATGTAAACTAAACCAATTGTATAAGGCAAAGAAGATGTTTTGTTTGGTTTGAAGAGTATATGTGTAGTGACCAGAGGAGGTGCTGTGGAGGAAATGAAGAGCCACGGAAGGTGTAGAGAGAAGAAGAGGAATGGAGAAAGAAGAGAAAGAAAAGGAGACAGAGCAGATAAAGTTGAGAGAGAAAAGAAAAAAGGAAGTCCATGTTAAGAGTTCATGTTTTAGAGGACCAGCCACACAGAAGAGGACGTGAGATTGTCAACCCGACACAGTCTACTGAGCGGACTCTGTGTGAGAGTTGTACGTCAGACCGACGGATGAACATTAGCCTGTTAGCATTTAGCTTAGCTTGTCCAGCAGAGTGATTCAGTGCTACGGCGTCAATCAGCCATCCACCTGTCCTGCTCGGGAAACGAGAGGAGAAACTAGGCTGGTGTGGTGTGAAGTGGACTGCTGCTGTCGGAGAGAGAGAGGATTTTCACCGTTGGAGGAGCTAACACCACGTGGAGAGTTTGGACCTTGAATGCACCACGGAGATCCGCCATTTTCCATCAGTGTGGAAGTGAGGGGAGGAGAACACCCTGAAATACAGGCCTGAACTTGTTTTATTTTTATATGCTGGGTTTATTTTGTTTTATTTTATTACAGTGGGTCCACAGTTTGTGAGTGTTTTATTTTTACCTTACCTAAATCTTTGATTGTCTAAACAGTGATTTTTTTATGTTTGGTTAATTCAAAAAGAAAATAATAACTTTGATATAAAGCATTATTAATCCCTACTTTTGGTATTTATTATTTGTGGTGAAATATTTAATGGGCATGTGTTTTTCCTGTTTCTATTTTATCTTAATAGATCTGCGGTTGGGATAGGCTAATTAAAAATTCAATACTATTTATTAAAGAGTCCCAGAGCCTTGCTCAAAGAATTAGAGGGAGCAAGAGCGCTACATTTCCATTGTTCTTTTGTCTTATACTCCATGTAAAGAGGTCTTTTATTAGTCTATTTTCTTTTTAAAGTGGTTCCCTATTTTTGGCTTTAGACTTCAGTTACATTTATGTATAAAATATCTTCCCTACATTATAAACAAATTAAAAATATAACTTTTTTTTTTTATATTTTCTGTTTCCACTTGATCCAGAATAATAATAATAATTCTCAACAAGAATTGTTGATTGATTTGTCACATGACTGCTACAGGGTTTGAGTTTATTTTATTTAGTTTCGCATCTACCTGTAGCTCTTTGTTTTTTAGACTGATGACAACTTGTTTGTAGTTTTATTTCAGCAAGTTTCACTTTTACAGTTACAGTTGTGGACCTTTGTAAGTGAATACACTAGTTACATTACAACAACCAAATTAAACCGTATCAACTAAGTGAATTCATAAAAATGGCCTGTGTAAAGGTTTTTTCAAATGAAAAAATTGTTGAGCAAAAAATAAACACAGAAAATCTGCTCACGGGGACTCGAACTCGCAACCCTGGGCATGAAAATCCAAAATATTCCATAGGACAGTGGTTTCCAAACTTTTCCCAGTTGAAAACACCTTCAGACTTTGAACCTAAAGCCATGGACCCCCTACTCCTCCACACTTAAAAAACATCATAATGTAATGTCATATACAGTTTAGCCCTACAAGGGAATTTTTCACTGAATTTGACCTGTTGAGGAATAATATATAATGGAAAAAAATAACAATAATCTGTTAGCACATAAGAAAACATCTTATTCAGAATTATCACTTGTTTGATTTATCTAATCATTTAGCCTACTGGCATTTTTAGTAATAAACCTATTTTCTCTTTGTTTTAGAAAAATAAGTCGACCAAACATTTGTTGTTATGTAAATTTGTTATGTTGCTGCTGTTTTTTTATCCTGCAATACGAGCCAGTGCAACCACATTTTGTTATCTGTACTGTAAAGTTTAAGTTTAAATGACAATAAAGAAAGTCTAAGTCTTGATTGAACATATTGCAGTAATACAACATATTGATCACCCTGAAACTGTGAAATACAACTCACTACAACTTAAATAAGATGGATGAGGTTGAGAGGATGAACAGAACTCTGCAATGTTTGGCTGAATTTGAGAAAGTCTGAGTTTTTAATCGTTTTCCACGTAAAGTCAACAGTAGGAATAAAAAGATGAACTCACAATATTGAAGGAAAAGAAACATTTTGACTTTACAAAATAGTTGAATTATTTAGCTCAAAATAAGCATTAAAGTTTAAAATAAAACCTTTATTGTAAATACATAAAAACATTAACATGAAACTAAACAAGTGATATTAAAGATTGTTAAACAAAACTTAACATTTCAGATTTTTACTCTAGAGAAAAATAAAAACAGGAAATACTGTTTGTTGGCTAAACTCCTTAATCTAGGTTTCAAACTGGGATTAAAAAGATGAAATGTAAGATGAACAAAATTCTATTTTGTTTTCAGATATAAAAGCATGCTGTTCTTGGGAGATAACATTAGCTTTTGCTGATATCAGAAAATGTCCATCACTTAATTTTCTAAATTAAAAGACAGAGATGGTGTTCAGAAATATGAAATACAATCATTTTTTATTTTTTTTACAAATTGGTCAGTATGTGACTGTCCATGGACACCAGCACGAGGCACAAGACGGGTTCTACTTCCAGGTTCCATCGTGGGAGAGTCACCAGATGGGTTCTACTGCCATCTGTGTAAATCATAGCTTTCAGATATTACGTTAGAATAAGGGGTCGTACGTCTTTCATCCATTTTGTTGAAGTGGTGAAACAATTACCCTGAGCTTGGTTCTGTTACTGTAAATGTCTGCACTGACAAGCACTATGACCTCATCATTTCATTAAGCATTTTATTTATGTTTTCTTTGATGTTTATGCACAATTTATGCATAATCAATGTAATCTGTTTATGAGACAGTTTGTTTTAAATGCATAAATACTAAGTTTTTGACATTCCACCTAGAACGTTTTAAAGACTTTATATAACATACTGTCAGCATTTCTTGCTTTCAGAGATTCCTAAAGATAACAATAGTTTTCTTACTAGAAATTGTTTTATTAGATGCTCTGACACATTGGATGTATTGACACAAACACTTACCTCATTGAATTGTTTTATTTATCCAGGTTAGCCACACCATGTCTTGTTCTCATGCACATTATTTTGAAATGGTGTTCTCTAATAATAATAATAATAAAAAAGAACCTAGTTTGATCTTTATACACATTTTTTGTACTTTTTTATTGCATGGGAGAGAACTTTTACTCTGAGTACATTTTAAATGATCAACTTTTTAATTTTACTTGATTAGTAACTTTACTTCGACTTAAGTAAAATGTCATCAAAGTAACAGTACTTCTACTAAAGTAGACTTTTTCTGTTCTCTTTCCACCCCTGGTTGCTATAGATACGATCAACAGACTGATGAAAATAACGGTGATGGGTACAGAGTCAGAGCGTGCAGCAGGAGTCGCCATAAGATGGATGTTCCCGTCAGATTTCCAAGTATCTTGATAATTTAAAAAAAAATTCACAAAAAACAGAAAAAAATTCACAAAAGCTCTTTTCACTAATTTTTCCTCCTGTTTCTTTTTTTTCTGTTTTCCATGAATCTCTCATCACTCGTCTGTCAGCCTGATTATTTACAGTAAGTACGTTACTCACTACAACACGGGTCACTATAAGTGAAACACTGAGGTATAAAGAGTGCTGATATATTTACTAAAGTAGAAGAAGTTATTGTTACTTGATTTAAATTGTACTCAAGTACAATGTTTATTTTTGGTAATAAATCTTGGTACTTGTCCCTTGCATACATAAACATCTCATGTAGAAACTTAAAAAGGAAGAGACCAAATCTACCACAATTACAACTTTATTTATTTTCCACAAAGGCATCTGTATAAAAGCTTTGTAAGAATGTACAATTATTAATAAAATAAAACGATTAATTCAAAAATTAAAAAAAATCAATAAATTCTCAGGTTCTAAGTATAGATACATTTATGAACTCTGAGAAAATAAACGGGTGCCGTGTCTGGGCGGGGGTGCCCCGGGGGTGGGTCCAGCCGTGCTCCGTATGGCCGCCGCGGTTCTCCAGTTGTGCTGCTCGGCGCGTCTCTGGGGCCCGCGGTGCCGTGTGCCCGTCTGCGCCGTCTGCCCTCTCCGGTGGCCCGCCGTGCGGACGGGCCGGGCTCCTACCAGACATGCCTCCTACATGGACACTTCACATCACTCACTCCCAGCTGGTCTGGCTCACCCACTTGTTGCACCACACTCACATACCCAACCCTTGGGGGGCTGGGGGTGGAGGGGGCCGCCGCCTGCGCTACTAAGTAGTGGCGCGGGGGCGGCACTCCCAACTCTGGCTGCCCTACTAATCCCTCCAATTTTATTTGGTTGGGGGTTGGGGTCGGTGGGGGGATGCGCTGGGTGCTCGGCTGCTTGGGGCTTCCTCGAATGTGTGTGTGGGGGGCGGTGGCTGCCTCTCAGCCTGGGATCTTGGGGGCATCTGGGGGGTTGCTCGGCCACGGAGGGGGTTGCCTGGGGCTTCCTGGCCCCCACTTTATCTGCTGGCCTGGCTGCATCTGCGGGCCCAGGGCAGTTCCTGGGTTTGCTGTTGCGGTTTTTTTTTTTTCTTTTGCACATATACTGGTATACAATGCACTGGCACGCCTTGGGATGTGGGATAAAACTCATACTGGGCTTAACCTTAGACACGTTAATCCCAAATACCTGCTTTAGGTACTACCATTCACTCATTCCCCCACCACCATTGTGAAGTCCAAACCATCCAAAAAAGAATTAAAAATATTTACTTTCTTATTTCCGCCTTTTGCTTCTCATCTTTTTTATAAAGTAAATAATTTTATTATGCTGGGCTGTCTAGTTGCGTGGGGCAGGGCCTTAAAAGGGCGGTGCACCATCAGGTGGGGTTGGATCAGCTGCGTAATGAGCAGAGGACATCACCTCAGAGCAGCAGGGCGCACAGCGCGAGCAGAGCCATCCAGCTGACACGAGAGTGCAGTGAATGAGAGAGGAGCAGAGACGCCACCGGTATGTTAATCATTGGTTAATGTGGGACAGGTGCGCGTGCGCAATGCACTAAACTGTGCAGCAGATAGGATGGTCAAATCAGTGAGACGTCATCCTTTCTTATTAGAATAATTTGATTTGAGTAGTGTTTAAGTTAATAAAAGGACTATGTGGTTAAATAACTAAAGTAAAATGATTAAAAGTAAGTCTTTAGTTAAAGATAAAGAAAAGTTCCAGGTGATGTCATAAGTTGAAAATTATTTACTTATTTATTATTTTATTTGTTTAAAGTGATTGATATTAATACTTAACACTTAGTGAAATGTGTGTTTACAGTTTAATTAATAAAATAAATAAATAAATAAATGCAATGCAATTTGAGAAAATGTAATTGAGAATTCAAATATTTCATAGATCAAGTAAATTTCAAACTAAGGATTTATAATAACTATTTATAAATTAAGTACATTTTAGGTTTGATTTTTAGTTGTGTATTGCTTTATTAGGTGAGTATAATTTGAGCATACTGTTTAATATTACAAAAACATTTACTTTAAATCAGGAAAATGGATCAAGTTAACTAAAAATAACAGTGCTGGTAGACTTAGATTCTTAAATTTAATTGCAAATATAACATCCCAGCATGAGAAAATTGTTTATGCTTTGATTCTAACTTTCCTTCTTCCTTTGTCCAGGTTAACAACCTGCTTAAACCTGCTTAACCAAGGAACAGTTCAAATAAACTGTCAACCAAGCACAGAGGTGTTCTCAGCGTCCTCTGTCTTCCTCTCTGGCCCTTCAAGTTGGGCAGTGGTGATACAAACACATACAAACTTGACAACCATTATAGCTAAGCTTCACACTTGTCACCATACTGGCTGGATTACACAACATAATAAGCACAATTTATTCTACAACCTCACATCTCACCCTCACTGCAAAACAGTCTATTCTTCCCCATCTTTTCTATTTCCTGCCTTGAGTCTCTCCTCCCTGCTCCCTTTCCCCTCCCCTTCCACCTCCCCCTCCACTTAGGTGTAACACTGCTCTCCCTTTTTATATCCTCTCTATAATAAAATATTTCTTACCCTTCCTTAGGGAGGACTGGTGATGGTCACAATTAAGCAATAAAATAAATCTATTTTATTGCAATAACAAAATATGCATTGCTGTCTCATAATGATTGCACTTCCTGTGGTGTTGACCTTTGACAGCATGTGCAGACAAGTAAAAAAAAAAAAAAAAACCTCCATTCAACGCTGTTTTGGTGCCGTACATTACGTTTAAACATAATGCGTGTGTGTGTGTGTGTGTGTGATGCATTACGTTTAAACGGCAATGATGTCATGCATTACGTTTAACCTGATTGATCGGCTCTGATGTGATGCATTACGTTTAATCTGATTGATCGGCTGTGATGTGATGCATTACGTTTAATCTGATTGATCAGCTATGATTTTTTATCTATTTATTGGAGGATAAAGCTCACTTCCCTGGTCCTCTGTAGACTTCACAAACCAGAGATGCTTTCCATTCAAACCAATCGTAGAGCAGTTAAAGGGTGTGAACAAAACCATTAGCCCCACCCCCTGTGACCTGTAGGTAAGTGTGTGTGTGTGTGTGTGTGTGTGTGTGTGTGTGTGTGTGTGTGTGTGTGTGTGTGTGTGTGTGTGTGTGTGTGTGTGTGTGTGTGTGTGTGTGTGTGTGTGTGTGTGTGTGTGTGTGTGTGTGTGTGTGTGTGTGTGTGTGTTATCCCCTTCAGGCTTGATATTTAAAACCATCTTATCCTACAGCTAAAATGTGCTATTGTGAGCAGCTAGACAGATAGAAGTACTACTTTTAAAAACATTAGGACTGTAGGTTGAATATTTTAGAAGTTATGACAATGTGTTGACAAAGAGTTGAAGGTAAAGCTGTCCCTCTACTCTAGAAGTTGGTCAAAGCTAAAAATGGAACTCATTGAAGGGCTGTGAGTCAGAAACGGTTAAAGATACAGAAAAGTTGAAGGTATTCACTGAAAATGAACAAAGAGCTGAACATTTTAAAAGTTGAAATGAGTTAAAGAACTGTTGACCAGAAAGTTACATTTCAAGGTGAACTTCATTAAAATTAATTACAAAGTTGAATAGTTATTAAAAAACTCAAATTCAAAATGACAAAACTTGACAAAAACTTCTAAAGTGTAGTCTCTAATTCTGCCTCCATCTACATTTTAGTTTCTATAATCAACATCAGATTAATTCTGATCAGTATATCGTTAAAAGGGATTTCATTCCATGAACATATTTAAAAAATTTCCATTTCTTCCTAACATTTCATTTAATGTTCATCAAATTTTAGCATTATTTAATTTAATATATTTGATCTTCCTATGATAATATGACCCACATTTAATCACAAAAGGCAGCTTAGAACAGATCAATGTTGACAGGTTGTCATGGCAACTCAGGGTAAAATGGAAGCTCACTGTTGACAGGTTGTCATGGCAACTCAGGCTAAGATGAAAGCTCAATGTTGAGAGGTTGTCAGGCAACTCAGGCTAAGATGAAAGCTGCAGAATCTCCACCATTCTACAGAATCTCCTTGTGCACCGTCAGAAACGACTAAAGTAGCTTTAATAATATAGATTAACGTTGACCAGCAGATGTCATCAGTGAGCAACGTTGGAGAGCAAAGTGAGTTTCTAGTAATAATAATGTCAACTTTAATGACTCATTTTGTGATTTTCCAGAATCCTGTGAGTAAATACTGCTTGTTTTATTTTAAATGTATTTACATATTTAGTAATAATCTTGTGTGAATGAGATGATATTGTAAAGATCTTTGAAACGACTTTGTCATAAAAGCGCTATTTAAATTTGTTCATTTTAACATTTAGTCTGAATTGGATCATTTTATACAGTGTGTGCGTGTGTGTGTGTGTGTAACCCAAAATCAGATGCTGAGCTAGTGTGACGATAACAATGTTTATTTAAAGGTCACATGTTACGCTAAATTAACTTTTCTGTGCTTTAAACATGATAAAGTGTTATTAGGGCTTCATACACATGTCCTAAATATAGTTTTTAATTAATTCCCTCAATCGTTAGTTAGAGGGTGATTTGCTCCTTTCTTACTACAGGGTGAGCCCAAACACCTCGCTACATTTTGATGACGCGTTCCCACTTTGATGACGAATTTGACTCCACGCCTCCAGGAAGCTTTCTCCCATGATTGACATGTAAACAGACATGTGTTTATAAAGCAGCATGAGCTCAGCTACAGATTTCAATATGTATTTCAATAAATTAACGGCCATTTTGATAAAAATGGCCATAACGACCACTAGGGGAGGTTGCTGAGGTGGATCCACATCCTAAAATAATCAGTAGTGTTCATGACATCTATGTACCAAGTTTCATGCTTTTAACCCAAAGTGCACTATTCTACCAACAATTCTTCCTTAACCGCCCACTACTGGTACTGATCCAGGATCTGTGGTGGAGAACATGACCTGACTTTAATCAGTAAGTTCAGGGATATTTTGTTTTCTGTTTTATTCACACAAATGATTCATTTTTTAAAAAAAATTTCCATTTATTTAGAAATATATTACAATTATATTTAAACAAAAACTTATTTTTTTTTATTATATATGTCATATAAAGATGTATGAGAGCAGCATTAATATCAACATATTTCCCCTCAGGGATCAATAGTTTACTGAATCTGATCAGGTTTATTGATTAAGTTTGATCAACTTCATTTAAATTAAACTAATTTAAATCATCCTGATGACATCATTCCAGACTATAATGATTAAACAAAAACAAATGCATCAGTTATTTCACCACTAGAGGGCAGAATATTGTACAGTATTAGAAGCTATCAAGTTATCATGAACCTATGATGTTTCAGACTCTACAATCCCTGTCATCGTTGGTCTCGTCCACAACAACAGAACAACTGCAGCTCTTCACCAGAAATGGCCGTAGCTTCACAGACACATAAACGTTACGTGGGAACTGGTCTGCTCAGTATTTTGGTAGTTTAGACGTGTTTCAGGTGGACGCTTCAACATGTTGTTTAGCTCAGGACCAGGAGGGGTGCTGGGGTGCACCAAATGAACGGTCCCCTTTCTGCATTTAACAGTGGATTTTATTTTTATTGGTAGATTCTGTCATTCTGTCTATGATTCTATTAACACAGATATTATTGGACCATAATTAGCCAATCATGAGCTCATTACAAGTTGTTCATTAATCCTGTAAGAACAAAGTCAAACCTCAAAGTCAAACTGTTTCCACTGAAGACCTTCATTTACAAATCAATGGGAATTTAAATTATTCAGCCACAAAATCTAAATATTTTCCTCCACATCATGTGATCTCTGAACAAACTGATCATTTTAGTCAATTTCAAAGTGATGACACTGCAAAGGATGGATGAATATTTATAGATCCTTCATGTTCATTCTGTCTCTTCTATCCTTCAGGTGGAGCTGATTCTATGCTGATGTTACAGGTGAATGGAGGATTGTGGAACCACTCAGCCGTGACAGGAAACATGATGAGAAATGAATGGATTGAAGTTTGGTTCCTGACGTCCATGTGGATGTTCTATTGAAGTTGATCTCCTACTGAAGCCTAATGCTATGTCTGATCCATCTTTAACAGCCACTGTTCTTTCTAGGAAACACATTTAGAAACAAATGTTTGTTTGGTTCCTTCTCTGTGTTTAATCTCTAACTGTTCTACAGGACTCTGGAAGCCAGAACAAAGTGACACCTCAACGTTCTCAGGACGATGAATCTAAGAGAAAAACTTCAGAGCAAAGAGTTCAACAGCAGAGCCAAGCTGGAGTTAAAGCTAAACATACATGTGACCAGTGTGGGAAGGCCTTTAGCTTTAAATCAAACCTCACTAGACATCAAAGAATCCATTTTGGAGAAAAACTCTTCATCTGTGACGAGTGTGGAAAAGCGTTTGCTCAGAAAGAGCACCTGAAGATCCATCAGCTTGTTCACAATGGAGAGAAACCTCACACGTGTGATGAATGTGGAAAGACTTTTAGTCAATCTGGACACCTCAGTCTACATGTCCTCATTCATCGTGGAATCAAAGCTCACAGATGTGAACTGTGGAAAGACTTTTACACAAAGATCACATTTAACTCTGCACATGCAGACTCACTCCAGAACAGTGTTGTATCACTGTGACCACTGTGGGAAAATATATAAACACAAAAAAACCCTCATCCATCACCTGAGATCTCACACTGGACATGAAGTGTGTCCCTGTGACCAGTGTGACAAAGGTTTTACAACATATCAACAATTAAAATATCACCAAACCAGCCACTCATCAGAAAGACCTCATAAATGTGACACATGTGGAAAATCTTACAAGAGGAAATCTAACCTTAATTTCCACCAACGCGTTCATGAGAAAAATGTTTTCTGATGTGATGAGTGTGGGAAGACCTTCAGCACTTCATCTGTTTTCCACTCACATCTCTGTGTGGATGGAGACATGGAGCAGGAATCATCTTCAGATCCCAGCGACACACGGATGGTGACGACACCTTCTGGTTCCAGTGTTGGACTGAAGAACCCAGAGATCAGGCTGCACAGGATTCCAACATAAACCTGCTGTCAGCTGGAAAATGGACACCAACAGTTCAGGAAGTTGTTGATCTGATCTGGTTAAATAAATAAATGTGACACATTGATTCCAGTGCTCATTGTTTTTTTACACTGTGATTTTATTCCTTTGACTCATCACTGAAACTGTACAAATATCAGGTAATTTAAAAAAAAAAAAAATCAAGAAAATCTCTTTACGTTGTGTGACAATTTTGAAAGTGTGTAATATGTTTTATTGTATATATTTAATCAAAATCATTAATATGAGACATTGGATTTATTAACAGCAGCAATGGTCTGATAACAGGATGCTGAAAATTGATTGTTACTGTAATGTAGAGCTAATAGTTTATACTTCCACCAACAGTTCTTAGAATGTTCTGTAAGAAGATGATTTGACGATTAGAAGAAGAAAAATTCTCTTCAGAATCCACCAACATGTAGGAAAAGCTTGTCCATCAGGAAGAACAGTTTCACTGTGTTGACCAGCGTTCCTGGTTTACTCCTTCAAAGTAACTAAATACTCTTGTTCTGTTGAGCAGCTACACTCACCTACTTCATCAACTCCCAATCCTCTCAGTGAGAGGGGAATTAGCTCAAATGGTAGAGCGCTAGCTACACAAAGGCAAGGGGACAATTTTTACACTCCCTCACACAAAGGAAAGGATGCAAAAAGCAATAGTGAAATATCATAGACAGTGTCACCTGTACCTCTATATAGATATTTCTGGTGTATTTTAACAGAGTCACCAGACGTGCTCCTTGCTTTGAGCTGGACTTGAACCCACAACCTGCTGGCCAACACAAAGCCTGGGTCACACACACTCACACAAAGAATTAAAAAAAACTAAACTTAGACTTTAGAATAACAAATTATAAATAATTAACAATTTAAGAATTTCTTTTTATTATTTTTATTGTGTAATGTTCCTTCATGCACCAATATCTTTCCTCTTTCTCACTGTACTGTGTACAGGACCATGTGTGTGTAAATATCTCCTATTGTTTATTACCCTGTTTATTTATCTACTGCTGCTAAAACACTGCAAATGTCCTCTTTGTTGGACAAATATAGGTTATATTGTTTTATCTTAAATGTAACACTTAATGATAAATGAAAAATAAACCAGTATAAAAATATAATAATTTACTTGTGCAAACAATGCAAAAAAAAAAAAAAAAAAAAAAATCTGAATCTATTTCCACATCTTAACTACAACTGTTAAATAGTTGTACAACTTCCAACCAAAGTAATATCTCTAAATCTCACCAGTAGATGTCCCCAGTGAGCTTGTGTTTGTCTTGTTTTGTGCAGTAGTTGATGTTAGTTTGTCTTAAAACACTTAAAATCTATTGTTCTTATCTTTAATGAACTGAAAGTAGTGTTTACCATGTAAATCATCTTTTTCTGTATTCAGTAGACATTATAAATGTATCAAACACTATTGTACGCCTTCATATTATTGTCTTTATTATAATAAATAATTAGTTATTTTAACATAAGCACCACTGTTTGGGTCAGTGTAACACCCAATGTAATATAGTTTTGCCTTCATTTATTCATCTTTAGCAATTAATTTGCATTCCAAATATATCTGACATCTAACTAAAAAGCAATCGATGTCTGTGTGGATGTGTGCATGTGAGTGTGTGTAGCAAATATCTCCCAGACGCGGTGCAAGTTCGACCTGAAACTTGGTCAACGGGTTCCAAATACCCCGAGTGTGTGTATCTGTTATTTTGGAGTAATTTGGTCATTTCAAAATGTTTATTTTAATTTTATTTCACTTCTGGACGGCCCCGAAATGAAACCTATTCAACTTTTGACCTCAGGGTTTGAGGGGGCGCTAGCGCACCATCTATATCTATTTCACTGCAGAGCTCCTCACCCAAGCAAGAGTCACGTGTGTGGCCACTCCTCCTCCACTTCCTCCTGTGCCATGCTATCGTTAGCTTCTCAAACACGGGAGCTCTCTGAATAGATCATTTGAAACCATCAGCCACTGGTGAGTCTTTTGCAGACACATTTCCCATGGTTTAAACCATATAACTGTTGCTCAATAACGCGCTGTTTCACTAGAGTCAGTTTTGACCTCAACTTGTTCAATTCTCCATCTGGAAAACTGCAGATTCTGTGTGGTGTCGTACATGGAAGCTAAGCTCTGACCACTCGGTTCAAAGGTAAACAGTGATTTTTTTTTTTTTTTTTTTAAAAGACAGTCGAATTATAGATAATACTTTAATTTACTTTAGGTTTTATTTGGTTGTTTTTCTGATTGGCTACAATGTCTACGGAGTTTGGTTATCAGCGTATTAAACATTTCACGGAGCACAAACACACACTGTATTTATTTATTTATTTAAATATACTAATACTAAATGAATAAAATAAAACACAACAAATGCACAAAAAGACAACTGAAATGATAAAAAATACACATGACTCCAAAAAACATACATTACAGAAAAATACAACAAAGATATGAAAATGACTCAAAATACACAAAACTAAATATTTCTACAAAAATACACAAAATGACAACAGAATCATACTAAAATGGCAACAAATAACTATAATTATAAAAAAAAAATGCACAAAAACACAACAGAATGATACACAAATACAGATAATGACTTCCAAAAACATACATTCCAGAAAAATACACCAAACAAAAAAAATATAAAAGTGAGTTTAAAAAAAAAAAAACACAACAACAAACACATTTATCATGTTCATGTCCCATAGAATTAAACCAGGGAAATCACACGCGCTGTTTTATTTTGCACCCGCAAATCAACCCCTTTATAACACTACAGAGTACAGAGTATGTACACCTATTTGTACATCCAACCTTCAAACACATACTCATTTGGCCATAATTAACTCTACTTAAGCTCACACATGAATGCATACTTCTGACATTGTTGAATTGATTGATCAGCACATTTGACACTACACAGATATACACTATGTATGAATAATAGAAAAAAGGACATGAGACAAAGCCCCCACTGCACTGGACCATGATCACACAGAACAGCTGTTTAGTCTCTGAGCTACTCCACAAACACTCAGGAAGTATTTTTATCCCCCTGGACATAAAACTACAAGTGATCAATGTGTGACAGAGGGACATGATCACATTCACTATTCACTGTACAGTCTTATCTTAGTGCTGTATGTAACATTACTGGTGGTGTTACTTTGAGGGTCAGTAACTATCAAGGCTATTGTCTGCAACCATTTTCAAGTCCATGTACCGCCATCGTATGAATGGAGTGTGTGAGTGAGTGTTGGTGGTGGTCAGAGGGACCGATGGTTCACTATGGTAGCCTCACTTCTGTCAGTCTGCCCCAGGGCAGCTGTGGCTACAATAGTAGCTTACCACCACTGTGTGTGGAGTGAAAGAATGATGCACATCAATGTAAAGAGCTTTGAGTGTCTATGAAAAGCACTAAATAAAATCTAATGCATTAATATTATTATTATACACAGGTATCCATGAAGTTACCGTAGTATTGTAGTTGTTGTTAATGAATTCAACCAGGACTCTAAGCTATGCTTTATGACGACTGTGTCCTCTAGAACTAAAGTATCCTCTTTACCTCTCCTTCACTCATGTTAAAGTTGTGCCAACTAGCAAACAAATCATTAATATCTTTATATTTTGACTCACTTTCACAGTAAAAATCAATAAACAGATGAATATCCAGCACTGTGGATGATGTCATTGTGATGAACTCTGACCCAGAACCAGTCTCTGTAATAAGTAAGTTACACTACGAGATAATTAAGTTACAATGCCAGATACAATTTTTTTATCCATGTCACCTCCAGGGCTCCGTATGTATTAGTGAATATTTTTGAGACAAATCTCTCCTCATATAATGAATGGAGCTTTTTTAGCTTGTGTTGGTTAAAGCTGTTTATAAATCACCACCAGTAAATGACACTATTTTAATAAATAGTTTCTTTGTGCAATACCTCTGTGAACTGTAATTGTTTAAATTCATAAGTGTTCGTTGCTGCAAATTCAGTAATATTATGTTAAATCTGGAAGTTTTGCATCTTTTCACAAAATATGAATATCAAAAGTAAAACATTTAAGTCATAAGTATTTAAACTAAAAATAATCTTTACTTTTTATCAAAAGCAAATAAAATGTCAAAAAAGTAATTTTGCTCAAGGTTTTCTCCTTATTTAAAGCATTTTTGTGCATATGGTGAAGACCAATATACAAGTGTTAAGAATGATTCTGATAATAATAATAATATAACAATAATGTAAATGTCAATTACGTGGTATGAAAATTATTAGAGTTCACCAAAAGGCCAGAGAGGCTAGAGTAGGCACTGCCTGTCATTCTTTGGTTATTTCATTTCAAAATCAAATTAAAAAAGAGAAATAAATGATTTTTATTTTTAGTTTCATTTTTTAAAACCAGAATCAGGAAAACAGAAAAATCAAATACAAAAAAAATGTTCAAAATAACAATGGTAGCATATTATATCATTTTGTTTGTTTGTCTTTTTTACAAAGTGCAGTTGATTCTATATCTATACCATAAAAAATATGTGACTGCAGGTGACAGAACACATTTTTGCGGAGGTAAGTCATTAATTGTTAAATATCCCCACACAGCCCCGACACCAGGTAAAAACAAAAGAGGACATGTCTAAAACCAGACGGATGGTCACCATACATGTCATCATTATTTAATAATGAATGGAAATAATAAAAATGCAGTGTTAGAGTTTGGTCACATGGGGGAGATTTATAAAATTTTATTATTAATAATATCAAAAGAATATGATCTGAAACCTTTACACACCCAGAAACACAATATATTATGACTGTAAATATGATGTCTGCTATTAAAAACTGTATATTACAATTGTTAGCATATTAGCACACACGTAGCTATAATAGAGCTTTTCATCTGTAAACCCTTCTTAGAAACCAATATAAACTATCTTAGTCATCTAGGATCTGTGCACCCTCAGAAAATCAGCTGCTCACATTATTTTGACCTGAAATCATCTGATTTTCCACCGTTTGTAATTCTTCTCCAGTCTGCATTGACTCCTCCCACCAGAGCATCATGTTTAAGGGAAGAAGAAAATGAAAATGGATGATTTATTATTCATTTTATTTATGAGTTAAAAATGCAGCTATATTCTGAAAATGAAAAAGCATTTCTGTTAATGGATTTTAAATTGAATTATGGTACAGATATACTTCCATAGTTTATACAGTTGACGTAGCGTTCTTATTCTCTATTACAAGTTCACAGAGAAGCTGCAGTGTTTGCAACTGTCGTCACCTAAAAAAGACAAACAAACAAAACAATAACATAATGTTTCCATTGTTATTTGGATTATTGTGATTTTAAAACCAATCAGAAATACACCGTTTTTATCTGTATTTGGTTTTTACGTTTTCCTGTTTCTGGAAATCATTGGTTGAAAAATAGGTGAATGTCAAGCAGCATTTTGTCAGGTCTGTTGTGTTTGTTTTTGTTTGCAATGCCTTTGAATAAGTTGTTTTGTGCCTGACTTGGCTAGCTACGCCACAAGTTTTCCCTCAGTGTCCTTAGGTCTCACATGTTAGATGGACCTTGAACTGAGACATGTTTGAATACTTTACATTGTAGTGTTGCACAAATGTTTGATCATTTTGTTTTTGCCTTCTTCACGTGACAAATCACAGCACTTTATACAGCAGCATATTATGTGTTTTGTTCATTGCTGTTTGTTTTGCTTTAAAAAAAAAGTCTTAAATTGTCTTAAATTTGACATAAAAAGTGTGCAGCAACCACTGTTTCTGGTGTACGGTTCATACTGTTAATAAATGTTGATGGTACTCATACTCCTGGTTGTGATTCTGATAAGATGTTTATTCTAAGAACAAAAACTGGTTTTAAGGTTTTGGTTTTAGTTTTAATATAGATTTAGGTTTATTTCAAGATGAGTCAACTTGTATCAAGAAACAGCTTAGTCATTTTTCATTAATACTGAGTCATTTTTTACTTACATTAGTTGTTTTATTCTTGTTCCGAAGCTTTCATTTACATAAATTAAAAAAGCAAAAAAAATTTAACAAGAATTATTAGTTTATATTCAGTATATTTCACTTATTATTGTGCTGTAGGAAGTTTGATTTTAAGTAATTTAATCTAATAATCATCCATTTCTGCTTATTTTAACCCTTTAGAATATTTATCAGGACCTTCTTATTATAAGATTTAACATTTTTTTTTCAAAATTTCTTGTTTAGTAAATTTAACTTGCTGCATGAACAGATAATGTCTCTTGTTTTAAGAATTCTCCTCAAATGTAGTGTTTTTTTCTTATATTTTATCTCTAATTTGCAGCAAAGGCTTTGTTTTAAGATCAAATAGAGAGCAGCAGCTTTTCTGGGACAGTCCACAACAACATTAACTATGATATTGGTCAACAGATGAACTCCTCTGTCCTGTTGGTTAGGACAACGTGTCTAACAATAAAACTTAGGCTGAACACCTAACCTGGTCTGTAGGTGTTATATTGTATTATAGTGCATTCTTCTAAACGTTAAAATAGGTTCTATTTTTTTCAATAGTTTGTTGTGTCGCAGAATTGCATTGTTTTGTCTTGATATTTAAAATAAATCCGTGCTAACCACAACATTAATTATAATTAAATTCAGTACATCTACATGTCTGCTATATGTTGTCACCACTAAAATTTACTATTTTTCTAGATCATCACCAACTCAGGTTGATCCAGGCTGATTAAAACCATCCCATCTGAGCTGGGACATGAACTGATCCATTTATTCACACATTAGTTCTTCTAATGTCTTTAAACACTTTTATTGATACACACAGACCTGGTCAGAGCAGGTTACACTCCCAGTTAGGATCATGGAAAATAACATTTGCTCTGTCTCAGTATCTAGTTTAGACTTTTTTTAGACCTGTGTCCTGGGTATGATGGGTTCACAAGGTGAACAGTACTCAGCCATGTTGGGAAGTCCAGAAATCACACAGCATCTCACCCTCTCATAGCGGTGGTCCATGCCAGAAAATACCACATACCAAGTATTTGTAGTGTAGTCATAGCACTCAACAATTCTGTTTCTTGTGTGACAAGAGACAACAAAGATCCGCTTGTTCATCACTGCAATGTCAAAGTAGCTGTGTGTGTGGACCATTTCAGGGACATCGTACCAGGTGTTGGTCACTGGGTCATAAGCCTCAGCAGACCTCAGATGTCTGGACCCATCGCTTCCTCCAACTGCAAAAATGTGGCCCGTATATGCAACGACCCCAAGTCTATAGCGAGGTGTTCCCATGGCAGTGATCAGTGTCCACTGGTTGGTGTCTGGGTTGTAATACTCAGCAGTATTCAGTACTCTATAGTTACTCCATCCTCCACATATGTAAATCTTGTTGTTCAGTGTGGTGCAGCTGGCGCTGACCCTCCCTTCATTCATTGATGCAATGAACGTCCACTGGTTGATGTTGGGCTGGTAGCGTTCAGCAGTTCTGTGTGAGGTACCATCATCCCTGTAGCCTCCCATAGCGTAGATGTATCCCTTTAGCACGGTAACACTCACACAGCGCCGTGACTCCTGCATTGGTGACATCTCCTGCCAAGTGTGTGTGACTAGGTTAAACCTCCACACTCTGTTATGGGGGTCAGTAATTCTTAAACCACCACCCACAATGTAGAGGTGTCTACCAAGGAAGACAGTGCTGTAGAAGAATAAGTGAGTCATGGAATCATCCAGACTAGGATGAGTGTGAACTGTGATCCAGCTGTTAGTTCTGTAGTCAAAGGCCTCTATGTTCTTAGAAAATATTCTAAACATCAGTAAACCGGCGTTTGGCAAGCGACGGCAAAACAAGGTGTTGTTGATCCCAGACTCAGAGCAGAGTAACGAAGGTTGAGACATGACTTTAAGGGTATCAGAGACCAACAGGTGGGACTCAGGGTTTGTTTTTACCACATCATTGTTAAGCACATTGTCTGTGATATAACTTTTGTCCATCAGCCCCAGTCGTACCTTTGGTAACAGAGTAGAAATGGCTCCCTGTCGTTCCTCAGGCATGTGGTTTATCCACCTTAAAACACTTTGATAAACTGTGCTCTCCTGGGTCACAGTAAGGTCATCCTGACCCAGGATATCAGCCAGCTCCTGCTCCTCAAGCTGCAAAAACTCTTCACAGAGTGAAACTTCCTCAAAATTCTCACAGATAAAGTGAAAGGCCTCATACTTCAGTTGAAACAAAATGGGAATATACCAGACTCTAGTAAACTGCCACAGCCCAATGCATTTTTCTGGACAGAGGTGATCCTTCAGAGCTTCAAAGCATGTTTGTTCCAGACTCTTTACATTGAACTGATGCACTTCCATCATTAGATCAAAAATATAACTGTTGTCAGAGTGACAGAGATTAAGTAAATTCACTGAGTCCAAGGAGTTTGTGGGTTATAGTGTCTCTCTCAGAAGGGTTTCCCTCATTAAAGAATACTCAATATTTTGCTGAGTCCTTTGATGTGTGACCAGCTCCTGATGATGTCATCAGCAGAGTGTGTGATGATGTCACAGTGAAATTCACACTGACATTCCTTCTGCTGGCTCCTGATTGGTGGATGGCATGACAGGTTCTGCGTTTTTTGATATCTGTGTGTGTGGGTGGGGGGGGGGGGGGGGTCTCAGCTATCATATCTATCTTTTATTTGTATAGCGCCAAATCATAACCAATGGTATCTCAAGACACTTTACAGTAGAGCAGTCCTAAGGACGGACTCTTCATTTTATGGATACACACATATGAATATATACGTATATACACATACATATGTATCCCACACCCAACATGAATTCATCATGGCGGCAAGGAAAACCTTCTGTTAAGCAGCAGGAACCTTGTGTGGATCCCATTCCTATGATGAACAGCCATCCACGTTATGCTGTGTTGGGTGTGTGCAGAGGAAAGGGTGGAGACAGAGTTGTTGAGACTCTGTAACTCCACACTGAGGATCCCACGGACCTGCAAGACAAAAGCCAGAAGGAGTACAGGAGCAAACACACAAGGGAAGAAGCAGACAGAAAGGGAGTGTTTGAGAGAGGAATGGGACCCTCTCCGGTCCCTCTCTAACCTAAATGACCTCTCCCTTAACGCCCTCTCCAACCTCTCTCCAACCGAGCATGCCAGACCCCCCCCCCCGGCAGTCTATGCCTATTGCATCTTAACTATGAGCTATGAGCTGGTTCCTAACTAAAAGCTTTACCAAAGAGGAATGTTTTGAGCCTAACCTTAAAGGTAGAGAGGGTGTCTGCCCCCGAACCGTGGTTGGTAGATGGTTCCAGAGAAGTGGGGCCTGATAACTGAAAGCTCTTCCTCCTATACTACTTCTAGAGACAAATGGAACAAAGAGTAGTCCAGCATTTTGAGAGCGTAGTGTTCTGGGGGGATTGTATGGCACTACAAGCTCCTTGAGATAGACTGGTTCCTGTCCATTTAGGGCTTTATAAGTGAGAAGAAGAATCTTGAATTCTATTCTATATTTTATGGGAAGCCAATGCAGAGAGGCTAATACAGGAGTAATGTGATCTTTAACCTAAATTGTTCTGGGATTATTCATCAATAAATTGGTATTTGTCCTACTTGCTGATTTATTAAGATGTCAAAAAGAAGCTTCTTTACTGACAGTCATTCTAGATTTTTGGCTATTTGTGAATTTTCTTCCAGGTTTGGGAATGATTAACAGTTTAGATATTCTTTATCTGTGTTTATTGTATACATATTCATAACTTTTTTTTCCTGACTCATACACTAACATTTACAACATATGAAAGCAGGTTTATGGTCCTTGATTAATATCTGGTCAGTATGGGGTTTGAACCCATGACCTTGGCGTTATTAGCACCACGCTCTGACCAGCTGAGCTAACTGGCCTATGAAGCTGCAAAAATGTGTAAAAATATGGTTGAGTTAAAACAATCACGGTTCTAAACACCCAGAAAGTTGGCAGGTGAAAATTCAGCAGTACTCATCCCTTTGCTTAAAGCTGCAGTATGTTTTTTTTTTTTTTTTTTTATGTTATTTGGTCAAAAGTCCATAATCATCTCTGAGCATATTGTAATATTTAAAGTTCTCCTCTGCCTGGAGATGGCGCTGTGCAGTGGATGGTGTGGATTGTCTATGATGGACAGTAGCCTGTTCAGAGTCCGTTTCTCTGCCACAGATGTAAGGCTGTCCAGCTCTGTGCCAACAACAGAACTTGCCTTCCTCACCAGTTTGTCCAGGCGTCCAGCGTCCTTCTTCTTGAGGCTGCCCCCCCAACACACCACTGCATACATGAGGGCGCTCGCTACTACAGACTGGTAGAAGATCTGTAGCAGCTTCTTGCAGATGTTGAAGGACGCCAGCCTTCTGAGGAAGTACAGACGGCTCTGTCCTTTCCTGCACAGGGCCTCTGTGTTGGCAGTCCAGTCCAGTTTGTCATCCAGCTGCACTCCCAGGTATTTGTAAGTGTGAACCACCTCCACACAGTCACCTTTGATGTTGACAGGCTCAAGGTGCGGCCTGGTTCTCCTAAAGTCCACCACCATCTCCTTGGTCTTGGTGGCGTTGAGGAGCAGGTGGTTAGTGTAAAGTGTTCTGAGTACACAGTGAATCTCTTCTCCTTCTCCAGGCTCTGAAAATGAAGTTTATCAATACAGGATGGATGTCAGCCAATCAGAGGTCTTTCTACCAACACAGCAATCTTATGAGCTGTTTTAAGCATTACTATTGGCTGCTGGAGCTGCTCATTAAAAATCAACGTGTGTTCTTGATCTGAGAGCAGATAAAGTCCCATGGCTTTATATTCCAGCAGAAATCTTTAACGTGACTTTTGTCAAAACAAGAGGAAAAATGAAGACTGAGGTGGAGAAGCAACAGAATAAAGGCACAAACATGTTCATGAGGAACAGAGTCACAGAGGTTCCTCTGACTCTGTGTGTGTGTTGGACTTCACTTGATCTGCTTTCAGTCCGTGCACAGTCTGCCCTGAGTCAGAGAGAGAGTGATAACAAACGAGATAAATTGACGAATTTGAAAAGACACATTTCATCTGCAGTGTGGAGTGTGTCTGCTCTGATCAGCAGCTTATGTGTGAGGATCACACACACACACACACACACACACACACACACACACACACACACACACACACACACACACACACACACACACACACACACACACACACACACACACACACACCGGCTGTAGGTCGAGGTAATTCTTGGTAGTGAGGGCCAATCAGCTCTCGACTTGTGACCAAGAATTAACCAAGAATTGACCAATCACTTCCCGAAGTCCTGCCCCACAGCAACCAAGAATTGACCAATCGCTTCCCGAAGTCCCGCCCCACAGCAACCAAGAATTGACCAATCAGAGGACTTCCATCATTCTTAGCCAGCGGACTTGGAAAATTACCGGAGATTTCACTGTACCACAGCATCGCTCAACATTACATCGATTTTTACAAGGTAAGTGCAATGAACTAAGTAATTTGTGTTTTTAAAACACTTTTTTAAAAATGAATTGGCAGGGTCTCTGTCTAGCGAGAGCCATTTTATTATATTCACGCACGTAATTACGACGCTTTTACCTGGCCCAACCCCCCACTACCTGTTTTTCTGGGGTTGTTTCAGCACTTAAACTCGTTGTTTATAGTGCTTCAAGTCACGGCAAAGTGTTAAGATTTATTTTCCGATGGTAGCTTAATTTATCAATGAACGTAATGTTACAAACGGAAGTGTGTAATTTTTTTTTTTTTGGTACACGGTTACTGTTACTACTGTAACTTAGCGCGCCTACTTTAGTTCTGTTACTTTTACAACTGTCTTAAACTGTGTTCCATTTATTTGTAGATTTGTGTATCAAACATTCATTCAGTCAGTCAGTCAGTCAGTCAGTCAGTCAGTCAGTCAGCTCGTAATTACGACGCTTTTACCTGGCCCAACCCCCCACTCTACCTGTTTTTCTGGGGTTGTTTTCACACAAACTCGTTGTTTATAGTGCTTTAAGTCACGGCAAAGTGTTAAGATTTATTTTCAAGTGGTAGCGTAATTCATCAATTAACGTAATGTTACAAACGGAAGCGTGTATTATTTATTTACTGTGTTCTTAAACTGTGTTCCACTTATTTGTAGATTTGTGTATCAAACATTCATTCATTCATTCATTCATTCATTCAGTCAGTCAGTCAGTCAGTCAGTCAGTCAGTCAGTCAGTCAGTCAGTCAGTCAGTCAGTCAGTCAATCGTTTATTCATTCATTTCCCCCTGATAGGGCAAATGTGTGTAGATAATTCAGTACTTTTTTGTATTTATTTGAGGTTAGCATCTAGCTCCTCCTTTTTTTTTTAACAAGTTTGCTAATTAAAAACTTAGCTGTGTTAGGAATAACATGTTAATTCTAAGTCAGCGTGTGTACATAGTGTATGCAAATATTTACTGTTAATTAAACATTATCTGCTCATCTACTACAACTAAGCAACTGCTGAAATGCCTATTCAGTCTTTTTTATTTCTTTGTCAAACAGATGGAACCCCACTTTTTTAGACGGGCTGATGGTAGCTTAAAAATATCTGACTCCTTTGAGGCAACGGAAATAAAAAAGGCTAATAAGGGAAAGCCATGGATGCGACCCTTGTCCCCGGAGGCTGTGATGGATAAGGCTCGAAGCAACCTGCTGGAGCACAAAGGAGATCCATCCAACAGAAAACACTTACTGGGTTTCTTTGAAATCCAGTTTGGTGTTTTCCGCGGACAGACCTTCAAGTGGGTGCTGGAGAATGCTCTCGGGTATGCTGCTTACCTTGTGGCTGCTATGAGGAGGGATCCCACAGGAGGCAGCAAGGATTCAACAGATCATGCCCACAATAAGCAGTGTTTCAGGGAGTATGTGGAGCTCTTTCCTTCAGGCAATATTGCTGTTGCTATGAAGGAAGAGCAGTATGTTGAGAAAAAGTCTCAGCAGACAGTCACCACACAACAGAGCTCTATTCAGAGTAAAGGATCACAGCCTTCTCCTAAGAAATGCTCCTCTGTTGCCTCCCTGTCCTCCCTCTTGGTCAGGAAAGGCGAGCAAAACTTAACCAAGATGATGAAAAGGCTGGTGTCTCCAATGAAAGTCAGACCATGTAAGGAAACATGTGATTACATGTTACATACATACATACATTAATTTATTATTTGTCTGCCATTCAGTAGTTGTGATGCTTTTTCTTTTTCTTTTTTTGGTAGCTTTGACGCATGCACGTACGCAGCCCTCGTCCACCATCAGTAGCCCCACCGCTTCAACTCCTCCCGCCTCTGTACCCTCATCGTCCTTTGTGGAGGAAACTCCATCCACCTCTGCAGTCCCGGGACCCTCCTCTGCCCCTGGACGCTCCTCATCTGCCCCCGGCAAACCTGTGTCTGAGCCTGATGACATCACTTTGCTGGCAGAGGTCTTAAGATGGGAAGAGGCCCAAACGACAAGTTAGTCAACATTACATTATTTTTAAAAAAAATATCAGTCTTTGATCATTGATTTTATTTATTCATTTAGTTTTTGCATTTACATTATAAATGAAAAATAAATGTATATTATGTACCTCCTTTGTATTTATGTCTTTTGCATTCATATGTTATTTCAGAAGCTTTCAAATATTTTGTTTATGTTGATATTTGCTTTTAATTTTTCATCTATGTTTTTTGCATTTTTTTGTGCGTGTTTTAGCACAGAGAGTCTGTCTTCCAGCTGGCTGGATAAAGACGCTCCCTGAAGTAGACCAGAAGTGGATGTCAAAGGCTCTGTTCAAGTGGACAGCACAGGGACACCCGGAGTTGGACTTTAACAGAGTGGACAAACTTTGGTGGTATCCTCCACAGGTGCCATTGCAGGCCAAAAATGTCCCTCGGCTGGAGAACTACTTTAGCCATCCTCTGTTCCTCTGGATGCCTCGAAAGCTTTGGCAAGTAAAGCTGATGTGTCCTCACTCAGATTGTCACAAAGAGCTCCTGTATTCAGCTGGTCTGCATCAGAAGATCAGACAGGTGGTGAGTTTAGGCACCATCTATTTTATGGCATCTGAATATCTTGCCTGCAATAGATGCAAGAGGAAGGTCATCAGCTGGAGCCATGGCATCATTTCACAGCTTGATGTTGGCCACAGGATGCAGTTTCCATCCATTTTAACATCCAAACTTGCTTGTGATATGGAGGTTGTGAGTTTGATGCCTGGGAAACAGCAGCAGTCAGATTCAGAGGAAGCTGCAGGAGCGTCACTCTGAAATCTGGCTGCAGAAGACGGTGCAGTACCTGACAGACTGCAGAGGAGTGAAGAGTGCCATGGAGAAGGGTCTGATTAGTCCTGTGACATTTCCACCCACACCTGCAATGCTTACTGTTCCTAAACACAGGTGGCTGATGCAGGTGTACGCCCAGGATGTTCTTCAGAGGCTGGAAGAAATTAAAGCAGCCATCACGTCCCAACTTGGCCGCATTTTAAAAATGGACTCTATGAAAAAAGTTGCCCGCAAACTTGCAGGGAGGAGCTTTGGAACTGCGACCTGGGTGACAAATGTTGGAAATGAGCATGGACAGGTCATCATGTCTGTGCTCACTGCCAGTGAGGGGTTTGGCCTCGGGCCAATGATTGACGGGCTGGTCAGGAGATACAGGATGGCTGGGGTACCTCCTCCTGATGTGCTCTATGTCGATTTGGCACTTTATGAGGAGGTTTTCGGTTGGCTGCACAACTGATTCCCACCAGCTGTATGCCACTTTCATGGGTCGCCTCAGCCACTGCATCTTCATGTGGGATGAAGACGACCTGAAGGCCCTGAAAATAGCAAAGCAGTCAGAGCTAGAAGCTAAAGGCCGAACTCCATCTGAGGCAGATGTACTCCGGTCTATCAGCCAAAGTGAGCTTGCCCTGCACTGCAAGAGGACCACCCGCGGTGTTCGGGAGACACAGGTTCTCATTGAAAGGCTCATCCAGGGCTTGGATGGTGACAACGGTCGTGACACTCTGGGAGTCCCACTGATAAACTCAGCAAGAATGAGTGAAATCGTTAAATCCCAGAAGAAACATGTCACCTGCATCCAGGATCCACAAGGGATCCAGCTTTACCTGCAGACGGGAAATGTCCTGAAGGGAGGTCACCGTCTGCCCACGTACTGCTGTGCCCGAGGTTCTACGTCACTGGAGTCTTTTCATCTTCACCTGAACCGTTTCATCCCTGGTAAACATTGTCATACTTTATTTGTTTTTGTTTTTCTTACAAAAGTATTTTGTGACTACACTGAAATATAACATGACGGATCCTAAAGAATCAGATTAATTGCAAGTCTTCTAATGATTATAAACAGAAATATGTTGTTGGAACAATATGTATGATGAATATTTTTTTATTCTCTGTTTTCTGAATTACTTTATAGGGACCCTGGCAAGTGATGTCTTCTTCCAGGCCTATCTTTTGGATGGGCTATCAAGGTGGAATGAGGACCGGGCTGTGGCAGCATCAAAGGATGAGCAGTCGTGCTCATACAACCATCTGCTCCGTCATGCTGCTAACACCCTAGCAGAGGAGGTTCTGGGCGAAAAGATCATCCCTTATGTCGGGCCAAGACAATACACAGGTTGATTATTGTTATATGATTGTTTGTTTTTGATTTCTTCAACTTATGCTTTCATCTAATGTTTAACTTTTTTGTGTTCTTGTTTGTGCTTTTTCTTTTCTTTTCTTTTTTTTGTCTTGTTTTGTTAAATCATCATTTTGAAGGTGAGCTTATAGGTGTGGAATACCTCTATCAGCAAACTGGCAAAGTTCTGCAGGACTACAAAGTGGTCATTGAAGAGTCTGAGACCACTGAAGTTGAGATAGATGAGGGCTTCACAGGACATGACAGTACCCACACTAGAGGCAGAGCAAGCACTTCTCGCCTCACAAGCATCTGCAGCTGTTCCTGGTTCCTCAGCAGCTCCATCTCCTCAGGCTACTGCCTTTGTGCCTCCCATTCCCCCCGTTATCCCTCTGTTGCCAGTGACTCAGTCACATGTCGCCTCATCATCAGCTTCTGCAGCTCCTTCACCTGCTGTGACCGCTCTGCTCCCCCATTCCACACAAACAGTTTCTCCTGCAGAACAGTCTAGTGAGTTTTACACAACTGTTTCTAAAATCTCACGTTTTGCTTATTTTTTTAAATTTAAAATGTTTTACTCTAAATACTTGTCTTTTTCTTTTAGCATCAGCGCCATCTACTGATCCATCTCCACACTCCTCCTCATGCCATGTAAGAAGTTGTTTACCTTAAAGAAAAACAAAGAAAAGTTGCAATAGCTTGGATTGATGAGTGTGCACTGCTGTCATCAGTGCTTCTTTTTTCTTGTTTTTGTTTTTGTTAGGATTGGGTTGGCCCTGATAACATTGAAGGGTATGGCGCAGTGCAGGATCTGGCTGATTACTTGGCTGGACTAAGAGACCACCGTCTTGCGCTGACTCAGGAGGAATGTAGTCAGGTCATTGCTCTGTGGCAGGAACTGGGGGAGTATGACAAAAAAAAAACTGTCTACCCAGCTCGACACCAGACCAGCCTGAGCAAGGGACGATTCCGGGCTACGAAGAAGATTGTGGCTCCAGGTGTGGAGAGCACCAAAAGGTGAATTAAACTAGGAAAACACAATATCTGGGTTATGTAAAAAAAAGTTAAATATAATGTAAGTCACACATTATTGTAATGTTTTTAAAGCATACATTATTTTTAACTACAGGTCTTTCGTCGGGGCTCACAGTCCTGCACAGTGGCCCGACTGCAACAGAGTGGTTGAGGCGATCTTTGTCAAGCTTTTTGCCATCTACCCGAGCACTGTGCGCTGTGAGGGAAAGAAGCTGTCAAGATACACTGTGGTGATACGCGCGTACAAAAACATCAGGGAGTGCGTAGTCACAAACGCCAGGCTGATGAGCGAGACCACTATACAGCTGCCTGAAGTAAATGCTGCAACAGTTTCACAGTGGTGAGTAGGATTTATATAAATATACATATTTTATGTAGAGCTGATTTTGTTGACCACTAATTATGAGACTTTTTTTTGTTGTTTATGAAACTTTATTACATATTCCAGATTAAGGCCTCGGGGACATATTTGTCTTATGTAAATCACATCAAAAGCAAGATTACATTTTTTGTGCATTTTACAATGTAGAAACTTTTGTTTTCATATAAATTATTTTGTGTTTTCATAGGTACTGCAGGCGGTGCAAGGCACAGGAGCAGGATATTTTAAAGCAGGGTCTTCCAGCTTTACAGGCCCCAATGGCAGCTCCATCAAGACTTCCACCTGCCCTGCAGAAAGGACAAACTTTTACATTTGGCTCTTTAGCTCAGCCTCATCCTTTTGTGCTGCCACCGAACACTGCTGGGCAGGCACAACTTAAAGGAAGACCACCATCTCAGCCACCACCACCACCACCACAGACATTGCTCTTTTTTCATCCTGTTCCACCTGCCCCTCCAAAACCCTTAATTACTTCCCCTCTAACATTTCAGACACAGGTAACACCTCAAGCGGTTCCCTACACCACACAGCAGTATAGGAAAAGAAAAATGGAGGCAGAGCAGTCAGGTATTTTTAAAAGAAAATACACCAAAAAGAAAGACACTATAGTTTGCAGCAAGTGCAAAAAGGACAGGAACCCTCCTACACATCGCCAGTATTTTGGCAACTGGTATTGTGAAGAGACTGAGACTCAGTCCTATGATGAGTGGAGGGCTTTACTGGAGGAGCGCAATTATGGCAAAAAGTAAATAAAGTGGGAAATGAGGAACCTCTTTCCTCCACTCTCATCACAGGGCTGAATTTGCTATTTGTAAAATAGTTTGTAAATTTGTAAATAACTGTAAATAATAGATATTTTTAAGTTTTTTAAAAAAGTATATATTTCAAGTATTTTATATTTGTGTGTTGTTGGGAATTTTTCTATTTTATACTTGTTGGGGGTGGGAGGTGGTGGTGATATTATTTATAGTTATTAATGTTATTGTGATTTGTGAATGGTTGTTTTCTCTGTATTAAAAATATTACATTTTTTTTTAACAATTTCCTTTTTTAATCTGGCATTAAAAACTACAGTGTTTGGAATATCATATCTACATCTGAACTCATTGAACTCAGGAGGGCTTGACAGGGTTTTTCAACCCTTTAATGCTGTGCAGTAACATCTAATTGAAAGCTGTTTTCTAGTATATACATTGGTTAAGATGGTGTTTTTTTAATGAACAGTTTCAATGGGCAAGAGTAAGTCTGAGGGATGAATACAGTTTATATATATATATATATATATATATATATATATATATATATAAATTTATATATATATATATATATATAAATCTAACATATATATATATATACAAACATACATATATGTATATATATGTTAGATTTATATATCTATAAATTTAATATTTATATATGTATTAATATATATATATAAATCTAATATATATATATATAAATCTAAAATACATATATATATATATAAACTATATTCATCTATATTGTCCATTGAAACTGTTCATTAAAAAAACACCATCTTAACCAATGTATATACTAGAAAACAGCTTTTAATTAGATGTTACTGCACAGCATGTGATTTGTCTGTGTCTGTGTGCGTGTCTGGCGATCTCTGGTTAATTATGTTTGTATGATAGTTTTGCATAAACGTACAGTCTGCTGATGGCTTCGTGATGTCCAGTTATGATTGCAGACTTATTTTAGTTTTATTTATTTACAGTGATGTACAGGTGATAACCAGTGACTGTATATGTGATAACCTGGGATTAAGCAGGATTGAACCGGGTATCTACGGTATTGTTTTCAGATTTATTGTAGCATTAGCTCAGCGGTTAGAGCACTGGTCTCGTAAACCAGGGGTTGTGAGGTCAATTCTCACTAAGGCCTTTACTCACTGTTACCTACAGGGGGTGGGGCTAATGGTTTTGTTCACACACTTTAATGGAAAGCGTTCCTGGTTTGTGAAGTCTACAGAGGACCAGGGAAGTGAGCTGAAGCGTCTCCATGGTAACTCCCAGCTGTGACAGCAGGGGGCGTGGTCTCCTTCAGTACCTGCTGCACATATCTGACCAAAGGCCTCACGTCTGTGGAGAGTTTCTCCATCATCTTCATCATCACACACTTCTGTGGTCACTGGTTCCACCACGTGGAAGTTGACTTTTATTCTGAAGGATAGGACACACAGCACACACAGCTGTTCTTACTGAGCTGCAGGGTTGGCCTCAATTACATTTTTCACTTAACATTACATTTTCAGTTGAATAATAATATTTTTTTTATCCTCAGAAACTCAATTACAATTATGTTCTTAATTACTAATGTTTAATTACAATTAATCACAATTACTGAACCTGAATTAAATAACCTAATAAAAGTTAACCTTCATCTTGTGTTAGCTTTCTGTTAGCATTTAATGCTAACGAGTCCTAAATCAGTTGTAAAATACACTAACAACAAATGTTTAACATCTAATGTATTTCCTATCTATTGGTTTCCTTGTTAGGATTCATAATTAATGATAATATAGGTTTTAATATTTATGGTATGGAAGTAAGAGCATTTTTTGTGTCCCTATAACTCTAGATTTAATAGATTTTAAATGGTAAAGTGTGGGAAAATATTATATGAAACATATTTTAATAATTATTAACTACATACAGTATATGTAGAACTGTACATAGAACTGTAACATGATTCCCTAGTTTAGTACTAAATTATAATATTTTATAACATTTTCATGGCAATTACAATTGCAATGTCAATTATCTCAACTTTACAGTTACAATTATAATTATACCATAATTTTATTTAATGATCAATTACACAATTACAATTCTAATTTAAAACAGTGCAAATGGTACGACCCACATGTGCTTCTGCAGTGCTGAGTCAGGTATATGTATACAGGTAGTCTGCAGTGCTGAGTCAGGTATACTGTATTGTAGGGGAACAAAGTATGATTAATATTCAAAAATATTAATTATTAAATTTTAATATGTTCGTTGCCAGAGGTGCCATCTAGAATTGAGTTTTAAGTGTCCTAGATCACTTTATTTTAATTAATTGTTACAGTTCCCTGTTTTGTAGTGGGTTCTTGACGTCAGAATAGAGGTTTAATAAAGGTTTAAATGTCAACAAAAACACAGCGTTTACAATATGTACATGTTTATTTTACAGGCTATTACCACGATGATAAATTAGGCAGTTTCACAATTATTCACAGTTATTTTGACTCATTGGTATCACACAAAATGTACATTTTAACACAGCTGTATGGTATCTACACATTTTGAGTGTTTTAGATGTTTGCGTGAGTTTGGGATTTATAGGGATTTCCTAACGCTCTGAGGAAGAGGAGGAAGGAAAACGGAAAGTTAAAGTAATGAAATTAATAAAACTTTACCAAAATGAAAAATATGGACTATGAATCTAGAATTTTCGATTGAGAGAATTTGTTAAGTTATAAACCACCTTTTTGCCAGAATTGTGTGTGCGTGCAGTTTTACCCTCCTTCGAACAGGCGTGATGATGACAGCTCCTTCTGCGTAACCAGCAGTGTGTGGGGAAAAAGCTTTTCCTGCGTTTTTCCGAAGACGTTTTCCGCTCATTCACTGTACGGGCCCGCGGGATACTGTCGGCCTGGCTGGGGTTCTGGTTCTCCTACACGGCACCACTTCTGGACGTCGATGGGTAGTTTAACTAACATGTTCTCAAATCAAAGATGCTAGAGTTCGTTAAAGCTTACTCATGGGAGGCTATAAAAATTGATTTGTTCCAAAAATTAAAAACTGCTTGGTTAATTTCAAAAATGGAGATAAAACTTAAAGTTAGTCATTATGGAAGTGGCTGGTAGCCACTTCCTGACTGGAGAGAAGTTCAATCAATATCTCAAAAATTCCGCATCACTAAACTGAATAACATCTAACTGTTAAGTCAGATGCAAAGAGGAGGACAAGAGAGAAGTAAGAGCGGAGCAAGAGCGTGGAGCAAGAGAGTGTGATGGGGGAAGCGAGGCCTTTTTATAAACATGTCAAGAGGTTATCTGATTGGTCACAACACATCTGCAGTGTGGGAATGAGTGAAACCTGATTGGCTGGCAGAAAGAAGCGGGAGGCTTAACTTTCCTGTAAAGAAGACAAGATGGTGTGGCTATCCCCACATGTGCTTCTTAAACAAAGAGTCATAAAACTAGATAGGGTGTTACCATGTTAGGTCTAAAATGGAGCATGGGTGTGTGCCAACTGCATGAACCCTTGAAAAATGACTTTCAATTGATTATCCCTTAAATGACTGATTTGAATGATTTCTAGCTTTAAGCATAACAAAGGAGGACAAATACACTTTTGATCAATGATCATGGAATATGAAGTTATAAACATTTCCCTTGAAATGTGATTGCATTAGTGCTTAAACATATCAGATGGAGGCACACGATGAGTCTCTTTCCTGTAGACAAATGGTTAAAATCGAGGTCCCATGTCTGAAATTCGTTTAAATCACAGTTCTGCCTTTAAAGCATCAGATGGTGTATAGGTTTTATTTTTATTTCTTCCTTTTTAATCTTCATGTTGAAGAGGATGTCTCTGGTGTAGGGTGTCAGGTTACATCCCTGTTATCTCTGTGGGATGTCTGTTCTTTGGGGAGGATGGGTGTCAGCAAAAAGTCTGCAGGCAGAAGGGCTGGGATTTGAAGAAATGTTCCTTGGTCCATTTTTCCATTGTCTGTTTTTGAGTCATAAAAGTGTAATAAAATTCCAAACGTGCGACAGTGTTTTTACCGCCTTTTGACCATCGACCAGGGTTCCTACATTCCCCCCTTTTCCGGGTAACGGCGAAATCCAGCGTCATTTCGGCGTTGTCCGGGAAACTTAGTGGACTCTGGTGATGACAGGTAAAAACAACACAGCACAACAATCTGGCTCTGGGTGGCTTTATGTGTTATTAGCTGACTGCGTGTTAAGATTGTAGAATTTTCTGACGTTCCTAGCATGGTTACGAGATAACGTGGGATTCCACAAAAGAAAGAAAAATACATGATAATAGTGTGTTAACACATTAATCATGTTTTACTACGTTGATGTCTCAATTGATGATAGTCTGAATTGTTAGGACTCTAAAGGTCTGACATGAGTTTCTAACTGGTTGATCATTTTGAGAACAATACGATCCTATTGTTTGGGACAAATTACAAGATTGAACTAAATTGACAAGAACTCGAGGAGAGAACTTGTGATGTTCGTCAATAAGTGAGATTTGATCACTTTAAATGAATAACAAAAGCATATGGGTGTATTGTAAATTCGTGCTTCATGGGAAGACTTATAGTGGTGACTGCGTTCAGACGCATATATTATGTAATACCAGTATCTATAGTGCCAATGTTAATGCTGGGATATGTTCTGAATTATTTCTTTCATAATCAGATTTTACTGCTGGAGTATAATTTTGTTGATGCTTTTGTAGCTTTTTAACAGTGGGAACAGATACTATGGTTTAACCCTTATAGTATCGTTGAGTGAAGGTCATGTTGCTATTTAATATGACACAAACGTTTTGAAGTGTTACGTAATTTCTTTTCAGACAGATTTTTGTGTTACCTTATGTTTTGGTACCTCCCATTGTTTATTGGGGGTTGTGAGGACATGTTGGGTTTAGCTATGGCACCGCTAGCTGTTCATTGATGCGAGCACTGCTTAAACAAAGCACAGGGGTTAGACATGTATTTGTACAAGAGTTTAAAAGCTGTTTCACTTTTTCACCCCCCTTTGTTTGAATGTGGGCGTCAACGCTGGTGATGCTCTGTTTTAAACTGCTCCTAGTGTTGGTGTTGGCCTGTTACACTACGGATGAGTTAGTAGAACATGCACAGCAAAGAAACATTTTAGGTTTCAAAGTTTGTTGACTTAATGGGATAAACTTGGTTACTTTATCCATTTAAAATTTTAGCTGAATACCAAAGTTCTGAGTTGACAATTTAACGTTTGTTTTTAGAGCAAACTTTGCATGTTTTCACAAATTCTGCCGTGTCGAGGCCCATTTTTGGCCAGTAAGCGATCTTTTGAAGTTCTCGTTTTGTGGATTTTGTGTCTCTGTGTTGATCGCTTGTGTTGTGTGCGTTCGCCATAAATTCCCCCCTGTACGAGTAAGGAAGCACAAGCGTGAAGGTAGTGGTTCTGTCATGAGTATGAAATAGAACGTCATCAACAACACGCAGGTGATCTTTTGCTTCGAAGAGATCTTGAAGATCTGGGTACGAGTTGAATTCATGAGCTGATGGCTCACGGTCTATGAAGCCTGAAAGGAAATCAATCATAAATTGAATTGCTGGATCGTCCTCTTGGAAGAATTTCGAGTCACAAACAGTAAGAGAAGAATGTGTGGGTGTTTGCTTGTGATGAGAGCTGTAAGACAAATGCTCAATGTCGCTGTACGCATGTACAGACGAAATGGGTGGTGGCAGGGGTCTGAGCGGTGGTATTTCACAGTGAGGCTTTGCGTGTGTTGGGCTGCTGTCAGTCTGGCTGTATTTTATCAGGCTATGTTCCGACTGTTGGTCGGGCTCTGGTCGGGCTATTTTAAACACCGGATAGTTGCCTCTGCTGACATCAGGCTGAAGCTCAAGTGGTTTGGGTGTTTCCCGTTGTGAGTAAAGCTCAAGTCTCTGGAGATCTACAAAGGCGTCAAAGCGTTCCAGTAGGTCCCTTCCTATAACAAATGAGCTGGAATGATCAGGTGAAATGCACACAGGATGAACAACGGCTGTTTGTCCAAAGTTGACGTTCACCAACATTCTTTTTCTCACAGTGACAGGTGTCTGATCATATGACATGATCTCTAGATGACAGTTTTCAACTTTAACATCTGCTGGGTTTGACATGTTGCAGAGAAGATAGAAAAGTTCACGTGGCATGATGGAGACGGTGGCTCCAGAATCGACTAATGCTTCATAATTAACGGCGTTGTTGAGGTAAGTGTCGACATAAAGTCTGTTGTTATTTCCCAAGCTAAGCTCCCCTAAAATGCGTTTGAAGGGTGGATTTTCATCACCTGTAGGTGTGATTGGAGTGGGATCCAGCAGCGGTGCCGGATCTATTTGGGCTCTGTGTTGCATATCATCACGTGTGTCACTGCAACTGTCCCTGTCATTTTGGTAGGCGTGTCTGTTGGGATTAGACAGATTTTGGGTCATTATTGTGGTATTCCTACCATGTTCCGCGCATTTCAGACGTGAACGTTTGCGGTGTTCATGGATCCGTGGTTTTGCATGCTCTCGGGTGCCCTGAAGTTTGTGACCTCCGTGAGGCACGAGCTGCGGATCCTTTTCTGAAAGAACAAAAGGTGAACTTGTTTCGTTATCATTTATCAGGTCATCGTCGGGTGGCCTGGTGTCAAATGCGTACACTTCCTGGTGAACCAATTCCCTGTGAGATTGGTCATTAAGCATGAAAGCACGGGAAGCAAAGGAACGCAGCTCACGGCTGGATAATTTCTTTGGATCCACTGCTGCATGTAAATGTCTGCTGGTGGAACTGTGCAGGTTTTTAAAGAAAAGTTCTTTGAAAAACTGTTCTTCTTCCATCATGGGCTCATTTTTCGGCCCGAAATAAACCTTTAGCAATCTGTTGTAGTATTGCCCTGGTCTTTCATTGGCTGCTTGGGTGATTGAATGTGCAGCAAAGTAGCCGGTTTCGAATTCATTTTTATTACAATATTCTTCGATCAGAATTTTGCATAAGGCTTCGAAATCATCACGAATATCAAGTGGCTGTCTGTCGATGAACAGACTGACTTGCTTGCTTGAAGAGGCTTTTATCACGTAGATTTTGTCACGTGAAGAAGCGTTTGGAAAACGTTCCAAGAAAAATTTCAAGTCATTGAGATAAGCATGAATTTCACCTGGATCGTCGAGATTTGGCTCGAACCTTGAGAGGTTCCGTGCTATTCGATCCAGATCTTTGGGTTTTGGATGAGACGTGTCATCCCACAGCTTTACAGGGTCAGGTGGTTTCGGCTCTTTCGGTTCACCTCCCTGCTGTGAAGAGAAAAGATGCAGTTCCTGCCGTGCTGTTGCTGATTCCATCTCAGCTTGATGCTGAAGCAGTCTAGCATGTCTGCATTCGGTTTCCGCATTCCGTATCTGTCGTTCAAGAGAGTCAATTCGTAATAAATAATTTTCTCTGATATGTGTTAGCATGCTGTTCTCATCTTTAAGAGCTGTCAATTCACGATTGGTGATTGAAAGTGTCTGAACATTTGCCTCATGTTTCAGTGTTTGCTCTTTTAAGAGATTATTTACATTGGTGAAATCTTCCTTGATGTATCTTACCTCGTGTCTGAGTGCATCATTTTCACCTTTCAAAATCTGGTTCTCATGGAGCAGATTTTCACTTTTATCCTGTTCTGAGGATAAAGACTCATCATCGCTGGTCTGTGGGTTGCTTTGAAGCCTGTCAGACTTGTTCTGAAGCTCGTTTTGAAGCATCTGGTTCTGCTCCTGGGCCAGTTTCAGCTGTGACGTCATTAAGAGTGCCAACTTACCAAAAGCAAGAGTCAGGTCTGCGTTAGACCTGTTGGAATCAGAGGGAGACATGAGAGTTAAAAGCGAGCTGAGTTCGGTAGGCGTTGGTGTACTACTTATCGGCTCTGGGGATGAGCTAGAAGTTTGGAGTGCCCCCCTGAGGGCAGCTTCCAGCTGTGAAAGGAGGTTGGTGTCCAGGTTTGGACTGCTGGGAGAAAGGGAATCCATTTTGATTAGTGTTGATGTGTGTAAGCTTGGCACAATATAATGAGTGTGTGCGCCTGTGTGGGTTAAACCTTGGAGTTAAACGCAAACGGGTCGCAAAAGGTCAGTGATTAATAAATTATTCAGGTTACAGCTGACTGTTTCTGAGAATTTATTTATCTGCGATAACAATCTCTGTGATTGAGGTGTTTAGTTTAGTTAAACTTCGAGAGTTTAAGAGGTGAACACAATCTTGGCTTTTAGTAGTATCCAAAGTGGTTAAGACTTGTATTTGCAAATAGTTTGAGTGACTAAAGTAAATACAGTCTGTTCAACGATGTTGTTCGGTGTTTCAATAGAACAATTTTAATTTTAGAAGCTTTATTTATCAGCTTATCTAGAAAGATTTTTGATTTACACAATTAAAGATTACAATCAGGTTATTTTCTGTGAACCTAATTAAGTTTATCTTTAAAGTTCTGTAGTTGCGTTTTGACAAACACATGCAGTTCACAATGTGACGTACAGGGTTAGTTCACTCATTAGTTTCAAAGAAAAGTTCAGATGGTTAATCTGTCTTTATGTGATTGATCTTAAAAGATATTGAAAAATTCCCATACAAAGTTAAGTTTATGTTCTTACACTTCAGATAAGGTTAAAATCTATTCCACTTTGAGGGAGATTAATTTCAAAGCAGTTATTTAAGTTTCTATTTGTGTCAAAGCACAAAGAAAAATTATTAAGGTCTTAATTTATTTTAATTAACAAAGTTAATCTTTAAAATATAGACCAGTAACTGTTCTAGCTGAAATACATTCTTGTTGATTTTATCTGGCTCAGTTAGAACTTTGACCTTAAAAGATTTCAAATAAAAATGATCGAATTTATTCGACTAAGAATAAAGTTTTTATTTGATTCTATTGTAAGTTTTGTCTTTTGCTTCAGTTGGTGTTAAATATTATTTTAATATTTATAACACACGTGTTTTAACTGATAAAATTGACTTAACAATTTAAAATTACCAATGTAAAATTCTGAAAAATGTTTAAATGATTAAATTGAATTAATCTATTTATTTCAATGGCTTTTATAAGCGAGGAGTAATGAGAGAGTGATCTCTGTGTTAGGGCTTAGGGATTTCTTCCCAGAAAAATGATTTAAAAGCCTTCAGGCTGAAAATTAATCAATAATGTTTTAATTATTGATTCCAAAAATTAATCGAATATTGTTCACTTGTACTTCACTGAGTTACAATAAAAGTCAGCATGCACATTGAAGCTTGTTAGCAGGGTTAGCTGTAGCTTTGGTGGCTAATGTTAGCATGCACTTAGTCATGAATATCTTTGCGTAAACAAGTTTAATAGTTTCAACACAAGAGCGGCAGTTTACCACAAGTATATTAAATACTTTCAGAGCATTACCGGCGTTTCTAAGTGGTCAAATGTTCTTTAAAAATACTTATCAATGGTCACACCAAATTGCTGCAAAGAAACTTGGTGACCGGAAGTAAACAAAGGAAACAGGAAGTTCTCTTCTTCGTGTGATCTTTACCACTCAGTGAGAGCGCCTCCTTTGGCAAGGCAAGGCTACTCAGTTAAAACTTTGTTTAGAGTTTAAACACAAGTTTTACAATTAATTCTGTTTAGCTTGTGGATGCTAAATTATGGAGAAGTACAACTTGGTTGGAGTGACTGGGTTTTAAAAGGATTTTTTTTTTTCGAATCCTCATTTAAAATCACAGTGTTCTTACACAGGGCTGAAATCTTCATGTATTGCTTTTTATGATGCTGTTCTTACACAGGCTTATTCTAGGAGCTCAGCTGAAGCGTACACCGCAATGTCAACACTCACAGCAGCTATAAAGGGTTTAAACCTTAAGTTACAAGAATATTCTTTTTCTCCGTGTTTCAGTCCGTTTAGACTACGTTTAAGCTAATTTTTTTTTTTTCTTCTCGAAACTGCACCAGTAACATGTTTAAGGAAATGCCTTTTTATCATCATCAGCTTGTGTTTTATAGGATTTTCTTGATCGGAAGTACTTGTTATGCTGCTCGGATCTATTTTTAGATTCAGCTGTGAACTCGTCAGCTCGAAGCGTATTTTCAAAATAAATGTCCGAAAATTGATAACATTATTTTATTTATTAAACTTATTCAACGTCCCATCTGGGGTGCCAATTATTATGTAGGGGAACAAAGTATGATTAATATTCAAAAATATTAATTATTAAATTTTAATATGTTCGTTGCCAGAGGTGCCATCTAGAATTGAGTTTTAAGTGTCCTAGATCACTTTATTTTAATTAATTGTTACAGTTCCCTGTTTTGTAGTGGGTTCTTGACGTCAGAATAGAGGTTTAATAAAGGTTTAAATGTCACAAAAACACAGCGTTTACAATATGTACATGTTTATTTTACAGGCTATTACCACGATGATAAATTAGGCAGTTTCACAATTATTCACAGTTATTTTGACTCATTGGTATCACACAAAATGTACATTTTAACACAGCTGTATGGTATCTACACATTTTGAGTGTTTTAGATGTTTGCGTGAGTTTGGGATTTATAGGGATTTCCTAACGCTCTGAGGAAGAGGAAGAAGGAAAACGGAAAGTTAAAGTAATGAAATTAATAAAACTTTACCAAAATGAAAAATATGGACTATGAATCTAGAATTTTCGATTGAGAGAATTTGTTAAGTTATAAACCACCTTTTTGCCAGAATTGTGTGTGCGTGCAGTTTTACCCTCCTTCGAACAGGCGTGATGATGACAGCTCCTTCTGCGTAACCAGCAGTGTGTGGGGAAAAAGCTTTTCCTGCGTTTTTCCGAAGACGTTTTCCGCTCATTCACTGTACGGGCCCGCGGGATACTGTCGGCCTGGCTGGGGTTCTGGTTCTCCTACACGGCACCACTTCTGGACGTCGATGGGTAGTTTAACTAACATGTTCTCAAATCAAAGATGCTAGAGTTCGTTAAAGCTTACTCATGGGAGGCTATAAAAATTGATTTGTTCCAAAAATTAAAAACTGCTTGGTTAATTTCAAAAATGGAGATAAAAACTTAAAGTTAGTCATTATGGAAGTGGCTGGTAGCCACTTCCTGACTGGAGAGAAGTTCAATCAATATCTCAAAAATTCAGCATCACTAAACTGAATAACATCTAACTGTTAAGTCAGATGCAAAGAGGAGGACAAGAGAGAAGTAAGAGAGGAGCAAGAGCGTGGAGCAAGAGCAAGAGAGTGTGATGGGGGAAGCGAGGCCTTTTATAAACATGTCAAGAGGTTATCTGATTGGTCACAACACATCTGCAGTGTGGGAATGAGTGAAACCTGATTGGCTGGCAGAAAGAAGCGGGAGGCTTAACTTTCCTGTAAAGAAGACAAGATGGTGTGGCTATCCCCACATGTGCTTCTTAAACAAAGAGTCATAAAACTAGATAGGGTGTTACCATGTTAGGTCTAAAATGGAGCATGGGTGTGTGCCAACTGCATGAACCCTTGAAAAATGACTTTCAATTGATTATCCCTTAAATGACTGATTTGAATGATTTCTAGCTTTAAGCATAACAAAGGAGGACAAATACACTTTTGATCAATGATCATGGAATATGAAGTTATAAACATTTCCCTTGAAATGTGATTGCATTAGTGCTTAAACATATCAGATGGAGGCACACGATGAGTCTCTTTCCTGTAGACAAATGGTTAAAATCGAGGTCCCATGTCTGAAATTCGTTTAAATCACAGTTCTGCCTTTAAAGCATCAGATGGTGTATAGGTTTTATTTTTATTTCTTCCTTTTTAATCTTCATGTTGAAGAGGATGTCTCTGGTGTAGGGTGTCAGGTTACATCCCTGTTATCTCTGTGGGATGTCTGTTCTTTGGGGAGGATGGGTGTCAGCAAAGAGTCTGCAGGGAGAAGGGCTGGGATTTGAAGAAATGTTCCTTGGTCCATTTTTCCATTGTCTGTTTTTGAGTCATAAAAGTGTAATAAAATTCCAAACGTGCGACAGTGTTTTTACCGCCTTTTGACCATCGACCAGGGTTCCTACAGTATGTATACAGCTAGTCTGCAGTGCTGAGTCAGGTATATGTATACAGGTAGTCTGCAGTGCTGAGTCAGGTATATGCATACAGGTAGTCTGCAGTGCTGAGTCAGGTATATGTATACAGGTAGTCTGCAGTGCTGAGTCAGGTATATGTATACAGGTAGTCTGCAGTGCTGAGTCAGGTATATGTATACAGGTAGTCTGCAGTGCTGAGTCAGGTATATGTATACAGGTAGTCTGCAGTGCTGAGTCAGGTATATGTATACAGGTAGTCTGCAGTGCTGAGTCAGGTATATGTATACAGGTAGTCTGCAGTGCTGAGTCAGGTATATGTATACAGGTAGTCTGCAGTGCTGAGTCAGGTATATGTATACAGGTAGTCTGCAGTGCTGAGTCAGGTATATGTATACAGGTAGTCTGCAGTGCTGAGTCAGGTATATGTATACAGGTAGTCTGCAGTGCTGAGTCAGGTATATGTATACAGGTAGTCTGCAGTGCTGAGTCAGGTATATGTATACAGGTAGTCTGCAGTGCTGAGTCAGGTATATGTATACAGGTAGTCTGCAGTGCTGAGTCAGGTATATGTATACAGGTAGTCTGCAGTGCTGAGTCAGGTATATGTATACAGGTAGTCTGCAGTGCTGAGTCAGGTATATGTATACAGGTAGTCTGCAGTGCTGAGTCAGGTATATGTATACAGGTAGTCTGCAGTGCTGAGTCAGGTATATGTATACAGGTAGTCTGCAGTGCTGAGTCAGGTATATGTATACAGGTAGTCTGAACTGTGGATGTGACATGGAGCAGGAGATAGAAGACAAACCAGGACAAAAAGTCAAAGAAAGGGAGAGAAGGTGAAATGAGGGAAAACAACTGTTTACTCAGTTCTTCAGAGATTTAAAACACTCACATCTTTTTTAGACAATATATTATTTAGTTTGAAATTAACTACGTGCACTCTCACACATTTAAATACTGGAACATTCCTTTTGTACGTCAAATCTTAAATGGAAATAAGGTTAATTTTAAAGAAATATTTTTAAGACATTTACTACATTTTGCTGCCACCAAGTCTTAAATAAGTATCCAGTGTCCCCATGATTCTAATCATTCTATATTTACCTTTGAATAACCTTTGTACACATTTGCTTTGTCTGTGTGTATATACAGTATATATATATATATATATACAGTATATATTAGTGATACCTCCCCCCCCCAAAAAAGCCACTCCTTAAATTGTATCAAAAATATGTCACAAACAAAATATTCAATAAACCATTAAAATATAGTAGAACAGATTTATAAAATACAAACAATGGATATGGAGTCATTAGCTTATTGCAGTTTTTTAACCTTGGGGTCAGGACCCCATGTGGGGTCAGCCTGGAATTAAAATGGGGTGCAAATGTCTCTTAATTAGTTAAAAAAAGGGAGAGAAAAAAAGGTAAAAACGGATTAAAATAATTTTTTATATTTTTTTAATTATTATTTTTCAAATACACGTCACACACAATAAATATTATATATCTGTATCCTATACTTAAACTTTCACAAATATAATTCTAGTTAAAATAAATATGGCACTAATCCTGGCTACTCTGTATTTGTAACATACTTTATTAAACATGATCAGAAACTAATTATATATATAGAAATGTCTCTGGGGTCACTGGACATTAGTGGCTGTGGTTGTTGTGGTTGATGTTGAAGCAGGGCTGGTTAGGAGAGGAGCTGTCTGTCAGTGTGTCAGCTGACAGTGCACTTATCATTTCAGTTTTGGCTCTAATTATTGATTTATAATCTTATTATTTTTTATTATTTTAATTTTATTTGTTGAAATAGAGGTTCCTGACAAAGTCAAAAAGCCTTGATCAATAAACACATGAATGTGACTCTTTTATGTATTTAAAAACTAAAAACTAGTCGGTGCTGACACTAACACAAGATAAAGGTTAAAGCGTTCTCTGGTGGTCGACTGCCTTTAAGGTTAAACACATTGATGTTAAAAACAGCCAAATGAAACTGCACTGGCAGTGTTTTCAAATGTTCATTCACTTTCTTTGCATAGGTGCACTTGTGGAAACTGTGTAACCATGGCAACAGAGCCAGAAAACATCTTCTCCAGGGAGATACCACAGCTAATGTCAATCATTAGTGAATGAAATAGTAATGATTATTATCTGCTAGCCTGGCTCACTTATCTTTTCATTTTATATATGTTACAAGAAGAATACATCAGCTTCTAAAGACACCTGCTTGTATGGTGGATCATCCAGGTCTGATAGTAGTGTGTCTGAATGTGTTCTACCTGCAGAATGCATTCATTATATATACAGTATATAGAGCACACTATGGACCTCTACAGCTATGGAGATAATATGTTTGAAATGAAAGACTGAAATCACACAAATCAATGTATAAACATGAAACTTTTATTGTTGATGACACACACAAGTCATCCAAAACACATTTTTACACAATATGTTGTGTTTTCAGTGGTTCTAGGTACTTGGCATATAGAAGCTTTGTGAGCTTCTATATGTATATATATATATATATATATATATATATATATATATATATATATATATATATATATATATATATATATATATATATACTGTATATACACACAGACAAAGCAAATGTGTACAAAGGTTATTCAAAGGTAAATATAGAATGATTAGAATCATGGGGACACTGGATACTTATTTAAGACTTGGTGGCAGCAAAATGTAGTAAATGTCTTAAAAATATTTCTTTAAAATTAACCTTATTTCCATTTAAGATTTGACGTACAAAAGGAATGTTCCAGTATTTAAATGGGCTTTTTGGGTTCCTCTCCCTGCTTGTGTTGTCCTAAGAATAAGAACTGAGTTCCCAGACAACCAAGGACATTATGTGGGGTTCAGACCTGCCCTTGACTGAACCTGGACACATATCTGCCAACCACCTGCTGCTTCTCAGGTCTGTCAAACTGAGCAGACAGATCTACAGGGACGGGGATTGATATCAGCTGGGGCGGAGTCCTCCAAGACCTTTTCAAATAGGAGGTCTAGGAGCTGATCCACGTAATCTGTGATACAGAAAAGCACTTTATTATCTTTACTGTTTAAAACCTATGTTGTTGTGTTTTGATATCTAATGATGGTCCTAACTAATTTTTGATTTTTTTTTAATTTTTTGAAAAAATATGCCTCGCTATAGTTTTTTGATTTTGGGTGATTTTTGGTTTTTGTCATTTTTTGTGCCTTACTGCTTTCTTAGCCCTGTTTAAGTATGTGCATTATATTTGCAGTAATTTTTATGGTCTAATGATGGTCCTAACTAAATCTTTTTTTTTTTGAGAAATTATGCCTTGCTTTTGCCTTACTTTTAATTTTAGGTGATTTTTGTTTTTTGTCATTTTTTGTGTTTTACTGCTTTCTTAGCACAGTTTAAGTATGTGCATTATATTTGCAGTAGTTATTTGGGTCTAATGATGGTTCTAACTCAATTTTTTTTTTTGAAAAAAAAAAAAAAAAAAATGCCTTGCTTTTGATTTTTGATTTTTGGTGATGTTTGTTTTTTGTCATTTTTGTGCCTTACTGCGTTCTTAGCCTGGTTTAAGTATGTGCATTATATTTGCAGTAGTTTTTATGGTCTAATGATGGTCCTAACTCAATTTTTTTTTTTTTTTGAGAAAATATGCCTTGCTTTTGCCTTACTTAGCCCTGTTTACGTGTGTGCATTATATTTGCCATAGTTTTTAGGGTCTAATGATGGTTCTAACTCAATTTTTTTTTTTTTTTTTAATTTTCAAAAAAAAACATGCCTTGCTATAGCCTTACTTTTGATTTTGGGTGATTTTTGGTTTTTGTCATTTTTATAATACTGAGTTCATGATACTGAGTTCACGATACGATTCTCTCACGATTTATTTTACAAATTGGGACTGTAGACAAATGATGACTAAAAAATATTCCTTTATTTTTGGGGGGGAAAAAAACTAGAAAATACTGTACTAGTTTCCTTTTATTTTTGATAGTTAAAAGAATTTATTGATAAACTATTCAAAACAATGCAATTGAACTAAAAATAAATCTTGAATGAAATAAATAAAGGAATAATACAAATGAAGAAGAAGCCTATTAATTTAAATTCTGGTTCTCTAGTAAACAATGCAAAACTACATAATAGTTCTTTTTCTTTTTAAAAGTGCAACTGAAAATGTATTTTGTGCCTTAACAATTGGACTTAAAAAAAAAAAAACACTCTGCACTGTCTCTTACGTCAGATTTGTTTGGACCAGCAGAGGGCGCTGGTAACCCAGTGGTCGGTTGGCATGCAGCTAATTTACTGGTGAAGAAGAGATGCTATGCTAGCAGACAGAGCTAATAGAAAAACGTGACTTTTAAAGATATTCACGTAATATTACAGATATTCTTTTGGTGCTAAAGGGGTAAGGAATCATTTATGAACATGTTTAAGAGTAGAAGGCGGCCAGAAAGAAAGTAGTAGCAGATTCTGCCCGCCGCCAAAACCTCTGGAAGGATAAATAGATAGCAACCTCTGCTGTTTAAAAAAGTACTGCGATTCATTTTTCAGAGCATCAATGTGAACCGTGATACCTATGAATCGATTTTTAACTGCCTTACGATTAATCGTTGCATCCCTAGTGATCATGAATTAAAATTATGGTATAATTGTAATTTAAAAAATATGTTGCTGTTGTAATTGTATTTACATTAGAAATGAGTTCAGATAATTTACATTGTAATAGTAATTGCCATGAAAAATCTATAAAAATTATAATTTAGTGTGTTACGGCAGAATTTGCGGTTGACCTCATTTGGAGACATGATTTATTGCTCTGGTTGAATGATGGAGTCCAGTCGGAGCATTGATGATTTTATAAAAAAAGTTTATTATAAACTAAGTAAAAAAAAAGGACAAAGATGGAACAAAGTGGAACAAAAATTAGTGACCGTCCGGCCGAGCGTTCAAAGGCAGAGCCGCTCCCTCTGACCGTTTCACAGCTTAAGCTTTTATATAGATAACATAAGAAGTTCCACCCTGAGGCAGAGGAGAAGGGGGGGGGTCAGATGCAACAGTGGAAACATTTGAGGATGATGAAGACGTTTATATTATGAGGAAGATTGGGCGCCACTCTTATCTGTCCTTGATAGTGTGTGCGTTCGTGTATATCTGCATGTGAGCAGAGACTCTGGCCTTGGCAGAGACTCTGTGCTGCACTGAGTACAATACGATCTGTACTGTTTAATCATGATTCAGCTGTTCAAAAGTGTAAAGAGTAATGGAGTCATCATGTATTAAAACATGACAAATTGTACACATGAACATACATTTGACGATATGATGATGAATATAAAAATGGCCATAACAAGTGCTAAACTGGGGAACCATGGTACAGTTCTATGTACAGTTCTATATATACTGTATGTATTTTGAGCGATACTTTTGGGTGTGACCAATACTAGACTGAGTATTGTGTGGCCCACGTCTGGTCCAAACCTAAAGCTAATAAATGATTGCTAATCAGGATGCAGAAAGTTAAATTTACTAAACAAGAAATATTGAAAAAATATGTTAAATCCTAAAATAAGAAAGGTCCTGATAAGTATTCTAAAGCGTTAAAATAAGCAGAAATGGATGATTATTAGATTAAATTACTTAAAATCAAACTTCTAATAACAACTAATCTAAGTAAAAACTGACTCAGTAATAGTGAAAAATAATTAAACTGTTTCTTGATACAAGTTGACTCATTTTGAAATAAACTTAAATCGATATTAAAACCAAGTTTTTATCTTAGAATAAACATCACAATCAGTGATACACTCCATAGGCCAGTGAAGTCTTTGGTAAGTGGACTGAGGGAGACCCCGCCCCCTGCTGTCACAGCTGAGAGTTACACTAGAGAGTCTTCAGCTCACTTCCCTGGTCCTCTGTAGACTTCACAAACTAACCCTAGAGAGGTTAAAGGGTGTGAACAAAACCTTTAGCCCCACCCCCTTTGACCTGTAGGTAACAGGGAACGAAGGCCTCAGTGAGAATTGAACTCACGACCCCTGGTTTACGAGACCAGTGCTCTATCCTCTGAGCCATGAGGCCCTGTGTGTGACAGCATAGACGATCTTTCACATGGCAGATATACACTACACCACTTACACGTACAACTGGGCATCACTTTTTTTTAAGTTTTGGGGGCGGGGCTCTAAAAATCCATCTCATGGTGTAACTTTTTCTCTTACAGTTCCATCTTAATGTCAACAGTTATGATAGTGTGTGGTCTTATTTTGGTCCTCAGTTATGAGGGAATTCCAACTCCGTCATCAAATCTTTATTTTTTTTTTTTACCAATTTGAAAGGCTACCAATCAATAGCCTTTGTTCAATCAGCTCTCAACAAACACCCATGTATCTTAACCACATGCTAGTTGTGCTACAGTTGTTATATCATGCTTTAATTGTCTACTCACCACTTTCTAGGTGTTTTGAACCGTAAGCGCTTTAACTCGTAACCAGTGTTGTGTGAGTTACTGAAATAAGTAATGCGTTACTGCAAAAAGTAACTTTTGAGTTACTTAGAATGAAAGAATGTATTATTTATTTTGGGTCATTTTGTCCGTACAGCTTCATATCAGTGGTGTAATAATATAATAATCCACTGTTGATCAACTGTGCCCCTGTATTAACATTGTTTTGTATAAAAACCTCTGATAAATGAAAGGTTACTCTATCCAACCCTACAGTTTATAATCATTTACATTAACAGAACTAAACTCTGCTCAGTATTAATCTTTACAAACACCAATCTGACTGAAACACTAAGTATTCTTTCAATACCAGTTTATTTATCTGAGACCAGCAGAAACTGTAAATATTACAAGGAATTGTGAAATAAATAACACACAAAACAACCTGAATATTATTAAAAATTAAAGTGGCTTCAGCATCATAAAACAGTTGTGTTTAGCCTTAGAATGTTCCCTTACAGGTTAAGTACAAAAACTAGCAATAATGTTCAACATAAACACAAAAAGCCTTTTAAAATAAATAAATGGAAGCAATCTGAATTAACATTAGGATACATTTTGACCAACTCTGCTTTACAAAAACTGTCATAAAACAACCATAAATGATGTGCATATAAAGCACAAAACAGCTGCTCCAAAATTAAAACAGTATTTTTTCAGCCTTAGCACAGTAATGTAAAGTAAGCTGTGTGTATTCCAGGTGCACATTCTGCTGTTGAAAATGCTTATAAAAATAAATGTGGAAAAACAAATTCACAGCATTTTTCTCAACAGTCACAGTTCATTAAAATCCATACGCTGTTGTTTCGGTGCAGATGCTTCCATCACATCCACCAATGTAGCGTTAGCTTAGCGCTTCACCGATGCATCGTTTGGAGACAAATGAGTAAAATAATATGCGTATTTCTACTCTGAGAAGCTCATCCTGCTCTCGCATTGACTCGCTATGATTGGTGCACGTGATGTAAACAGAAACATGCTGACAATGCTTCTTCTTCTTCTTCTTCTTCTTCTGTTTTACCGTGGTTGGCACGGCGTCCCGCAAAAATATGTAGAGCCACTGTAAACAGGAAGTACACCGCAGCTAGCAAAGTAACGGACAAATGCAGCATAATGTAACGGTAACGGCGTTATTTCTTTAAAAAAATATTGCGTTACAGTACAAGTTACTGTAAAAAGTAACGCACTGCTCGTACAGCTGCATAGGCCAGTTAGCTCAGCTGGTCAGAGCGTGGTGCTAATAACGCCAAGGTCATGGGTTCAAGCCCCATACTGGCCAGATCTTAGCAGTTTGTAAATGAAAATGATATTATGTTATTGTTAACCATCTAACCATTAGAAACACAGCTTATTGGGTCTTATTTCATCTGATCAACCAAATTAAAGGATTCACAGCCAGCAGAGACACTCTATGAGGTGTGTGTATTGTTCTTTAACATAAAGTTCTATATTTGGTCCTGTTTACTTTCTCACATGATTAAAAACCACATCATGCTTCACTTGAGGTGAACCTAGACCCACATTTTATAGAGGACCAGAGTCACTTGTTTGCTCCATACCAGAGTTCTAGTGAGCTTTCACATATCACAAACATACCAGAACTATCAGAGGAAATGAAGCATGGTGCTGATCACAGAGGAATGTGTGAATGTTCAGCACAAGCAGCAGACACTAACTTATTCAGAGAATACATTCTAGAGAAGTTCATGTCTCCTTTGAGAACTGGAGGTAAGGAACCACTGATATACACTTTTTTTCTGCAAAATACTCACAATTTCCAACAAGAATAAACAGAAATCTTCTTCAACACCTCAGACTGCTCCTTCCTGATATCATTTATTCTAAAATCAATCACAACATTCTTCACGTGTGGAAACTCTTCCTTCCAGGTCTGATACCATGTCATCAGGTAAACAAAGAACCTTTTACATTTTTGTTGATAATCATCTGAACATTTTTCACAGATTCATCTCCAATGATCAGCGTATGAGGATCCCTCTTTTTCTGATGTAGCTTCTGTTTTCCTGAAGCTCTCTCAGTCTTCACCATGCTGTTAGCTTGTGTTGTTCTCATTAGAACAGAACTCTTATTCATTCCCATTCACCAGTGAGGAAAATCTATTGTCCACCTTTACATGGATCTGGGCTTGTGGTTCAGTGTGTCTTCTTCCTTTCACCAACCTCCATTTCTGTGTCTGAGCAGAAAAGTGAGTTAACCCTCTGTAGTCGATGGACGCGTCGCCGCATCCTGATCACATGACTGATTTAAGACAGCAGAACGACCAGATGCAGCCTCACAGTGTCCATTTAAACTGTTAAAACTATAAACTAGGTTTTAAAAGATCTTGATAGAACAAGTAGAACAATAGTTATGATAGATTAAAAATGCTGCACTTTTCCTGGTCATTTTTGTTGCGTTGAGTGTGTAAACGAAGAGTAAAAACGGGACGTTCTACCTTCTCTCACAAAGCAAAAGTGTTTGAAAGCAAAAAATACACCTCTTCCCTATTGGTGAAAAACACACAACAACCAATCAAAATGTGATGACAACTCATGACGTGTGGTTGCTGAGGAAGCGGTAAAGTGTGTGTGACGCGCTGCAGAGCTTCAGACAGAGCAAACAGAGACGATGAGGGACATGATGAGTGTCTTAGGAGGACGACTAAGTCGGTGAACCATCTTGTTTATAGAGGAAAATAAATGTTCTACTCTTATAAACAGCGCTACATAGAGGAGAGGACATGGAACATGTAACAGACTGATCTCAGCTGCTCAGGCAGCAGAGGCTCCGCCCCCTGAGCTGAGCCCTGCAGACAGAGGAGGCTGTGACTCTGAGGAAGGAGAACAGCAGGAGTCCAGATAAAGACACTGTCCTCCCATAGTGCAAAGGACCTGTGTCTAATGTTATGATACTGTTCATCATCACCCACTGGTTCAGAGACACAGATGATGGTCAAAAAGCCCCCAAAGGCAGACTGAAGTGCAGGCTCCGCCTCCAGGTGGACACTAGGTGATGGGACACACCAGGTATTGATGGAAAGACAATGAAGCCTATGAATGAAAACAAACTTTCTTGTAACAATGCTTATACACTGTCTTGTTGGTGTAAATCTACATGTCTAATAAACTTAAACCTACACCATCCTCCCAGTCCTGTTATTCTATACAGTACTTAACAGAAACCTAAAAGCTGCTTGGTCTAGTTAACCTCCTGAACAATGTACAACATATAATGGGATCCTGAAATTAGGACAGAGAGGAATAGAAGTGAGACATGATCATTGATGAATATTAAAATGAATAAATGACAGATTTAGTGATATTTTCATAGACTATTTATTCACCACATCAACACAGAATATTTCCTCATACATGGCAACCTTTAAAAAGTGAGAGAAGACAAAGAAAGAAATGTGAGAAAGAATAACACTTGATGGACATATGATCACAGTACTGGTATCTAGAAAAATGTGGGAAAATAGTTGAGTCATCAACTCTATACAGTACTTACTTAGAGGAACCTCCTGAACAAACAATGAACAACATATGATGGGATCCTGAAAACAGGACACAGAGGAACATGAGATGAGATGAATAATAAAATGTATAAATTACAGATTGTGATTAAGTGATATTTTCACAGACTATGTACTCACCACATCAATAAACAGTCACCTTAGACCTCCACAGCAGTAACACAGACATGGCAACCTTTAAAAAGTGTAAGGACACAAACAGAGAAAGGTGAGAAATAAACACCTGATGGACTTGATCAGATGATCACAGTATTGATATGTTCACTCTAGAAAAATAGCTGAATCATGTATTCTATACAGTACTTACTGAGAGGAAACAACAACAGGCTCCCAAAAATGAGTGACATCATCCTATAAGAGACAGTGAGAGGTTAAGGCTGGAAGAAAACAGCTGTTTGTAAAAACAATACCTCATTCCTATATTTATTCCACCAAGTGTCTTATATATTAAGACTTATTAAGATGCACTAATTCTTATTCTTTACTTGTTTTTCTCTCAAGTTAGATGCAAAACGTTTTCTCTGGACTGTACTTTGTGCAATAACAGTAAAGTTTAATCTAATGTTATCTGATACATTATAATGAGTTTTTGATCATTATATTTTACCTCATCAGGCTACAAAATAACTTTCTCAACAGTTCACTCTTCTCAGCGACCCTGTAAATAAAACAATAAACATGCCTGTGGCACACATATAGCTACTCAAAGAGTAAACACATGTAAACAAAAAGGGGGCGGGCTCACATCACGCTATGGTAACCCACAAGGACAAAATGCGAAAAAAGTCCGAAAAAACTGTGGTGGGGGAAAAAAAAAAATACATCTTTTTTTTTTTTACCTCAAATTTGCAAATTAAATTTTTTTATAAACAGTATATATATTTTTATATATAAATTCAATAAAATTTTTTTTTTTTTTTTTGCCCAGCATGCACAGCTAGCTAAATTATAAAATGTCCTACTTCTAACGACTGATTGTGTTAAAGTTAACAAGCACAACAAAAATAAATCACAACCAATCTTGATTGATATCTGACCCAGGTAGACGACAGTTCATCACTTCTTAGCTGTAGTTCAGATTCCCTCCACTCTCACCTGCGGAGGCCGTGGGTCTCTCCTCCTCCTGTTTCCCCTTCCCCTCATCCACCTGACGACCACCTCCACCATCATCACCTGTGGGCTGTGGACGCTTCAGATGCTGCTGAAGATGAAGCTCCACCATAGCCATCAGCAAACATCTGTTATTTTCACACATTTGGCAACATCTGCCTGAAGAGCTTGTAGCTTTTTATGTCAAATTTAGAAATACAAAAATACACATAACTACGTAAAACAAAAAACTAAACAATATTTATACAAAAAGTACACAAAATGATAACAGAAATGCACAAAAATATACAAAATGACTCAAAAAAACATACATTACAGAAAAATACACCAAACGACAACAAAAATATGAAATTGACTCAAAATACACCAAACTAAATATTTATACAAAAATATACAAAATGACTCCAGAATCACACTACAAAGGCAAAAATAATAATAATAATCATTATACAAAAATACACATAAAAATAAATACATTACAGAAAAACACACCAAACAAAAAAATATATAAAAGTAAGAGTAAAGAAAAAAACAAAAACAAACACATTTATCATGTTCATGTCCCATAGAATTAAACCAGGGAAATCGCACATGCTATTTTATTTTGCACCTGCAAATAAACCCATTTATAACACTACAGAGTGCAGAGTATGTACAGTACACCTCTTTGTACATCCAACCTTCAAACACATACTCATTTGGACATAAATGATGACTCTACTAAAGCTCCAACTATATGAATACATACTTCCGATAGTCACTGTACTAGTTTATTTACTCATGCCAAATAAAATGTGACAAAGACAACTATATTACTCATGAAATATGTATTAACAAAATATATCAACAAAAAAAGTTAAGACATCATAGACATTGTTTGGATGATCACATTGATAGATCTAAGTCCAGCTCTGGTTTGTAACTGGAAGCTGTTCACTGATATGACTTCTAAATAATCCTCCATCTACTTTCCAATCAGCTGAATGTGTCCAAATGTTAATGATGGATGTGTCAGTGTCTAATGTGACTCTGCTTGGCTTTAGAATGACTAAGAACAGGCCACAGCTGTACATTGGATGTATAACATCACAAGTCTTTATGTGTCTGTTTGGATTCATAATATTAATAATGAAGTCACTCCAAACACTTTGTATTTTATTGAATCATCAGAGTTATGAAACATGTCAGCTAATGTGTTCTTCAGTGTGTCAATGCACCACCCTGGTGTTCTGTATATACAACTTTATATTATATTCATTTACACACTTAGACATGTGATTAACCTGGACACACCTCCACTCTGAGTCCACATACAGGGAGACTCCGCCCCCTTTTAATCAGTGCTGTTCATTGGGAATAATTCATATCCTTCTAGAACCAAAACATGAACTCTTTCACTGTCTCAGATGTTGATACAACACTACATTTAAATAAAAAGCCTTATTAATGTAGGAACAATCTCAAACTAAAGATTTCTGCACTTGTTTGACTCATTTTATCAGAATTTGTCAGAAAGACATCATGACTGGATGTGAAAGCAACAGTTACTCTAAAAGTCTATTTTTAAACTCCTTCAGCTTCACTAAACACTCAGTTTCCAGAGGAACCTTCACTTCCTGTTCTTAGATCCATCCAGTGGATGTTCTTCTCATGGGAACCATGTGTGTTTGATGGAGGATTATGTGCTATCCAATGAAAAGCTCTCCCTCTCTCTGACATGTTTCTCTGTTCAAAGAAATCCAGCACAGACAATAACACGTCTTTATTTAAAGGAACAAAGCTTCACTGGACATTTGATATCATTACATTTACATTGATTCAAACTTTATGTCAGAAGGAAGATTTAAGAAGAACTTTAGGATTTATCATGGTTACATAGAACATTGTAAGTTCTAAAGAAAGGCTGGACAGGCTAAAGAACAGATTAAAGAACATTTCAGAGTTAGAATAAATCTATGAGCTGTAATCACAGAGTTGATAGAAATGTAAATATGGTGATAAAATGGGAGTGTTTGGACACTTTGGGCTCCCCTTCCCCTGATATTCATTCAGCACACTGCATGATCCATTCACAGGCTTTAGGCAGGGTTTCCCTGTCAGGAACCATTTCATCACATTCACTTCAACTGTAGAAAAACATACTTTATATAAAACACATCACATCTAAAATCAAGAAAATACTATTATGTGATGTATTAGATACTCATTTAAAACTCATTACAAATATGAATCCTTTATAAACACAGAGAAAAGAAACAGATTCAAAGGTACATGATGAAGATGGTCTGTATTAACACAGCATGTATATTCATCTACAAGTTAGGATCTGATTATTACATCTATTAGAATGTTAGTCACATTCTCTACATTCTATAAAAAAACTACTAATGATTAATATGTACAGTATACAAACACATGATGAACATCATAGACTGTCTGCTTCACCCCAAAATTCACCTACTTCCACCTCATCCAGCTTCTCTCCTACCCCTGCCTTCTTGGATTTAACTGCCCAGATGAACGAGCTGGTTCTGGCTGGCACAAGACTGACACCCCACCCTTTACCCCACCATGGTCCCATCTTATCTCCTCTAAAGAATCAATCTGCACCACCCATCCCTCCTCCATAATACCAGGCTCAGGATCACTCTTCTCCTCAGGCCAGCTGTGTTCATCTTAGAGCGACACAGGTCTGATGTGTGCTGGGTCCAGACTGCAATAGCTCTATTTTTAGGAACAACCAGAAAAAGTCAGGGCCCTATGGAGTTAATGCAGCTTCTTTAATTCCTGTGGTGACAGGTAACACAGGTAAAATTGTGAAATTAAAGAAAAGCAAAAAGCTTTATAGAGATAAAAATTTGACTCCTATAACATGTCATCCAAAAAGTCCACCAGTGTCTCCAGTAAAGTCTTTAAAATTAGCTCTTCTTAATGTTAGATCTCTTGTTAACAAGTCACTAATAATTAATGATTTTATTTTGACACATCACTTGGACTTTTTATTTCTTAATGAAACATGGTTGAATGATGGTATCAGTAATACTATTCTCAATGAAAGTGCACCACAAGACTTTATTTATTTAAATAAGTGTCGTACTTGCAGGAAAGGTGGTGGAGTTGCTGCCATTTTTAAATCAATATTTCAGTGCAAAGAAATAACATTTGGTGATTTTATCTCCTTTGAATATATGTCATTCTTACTGAAGGGTGATTCAAGAGTTCTGTTTTTAGTCGTTTATAGACCCCCAAAATATTCTGGAGAATTCATGGATGAGTTTGCTGAACTGCTGTCAGTTGTATGCACTGAATACAACTTTTTAATAATAACAGGTGACTTAAATATTCATGTAGACAATAACATGGACAATACTACCAAAGAACTGTATGCTTTAATGGATACTTTTGGTCTTACACAACATGTGACTGATCCGACACACACTCAAGGTCACACTTTGGATCTGGTTATCTCTAAAGGTGTTGATATCTCTGCTGTTGATGTAAGAGACTTAGCTCTATCTGATCATTTCTGTGTCTTTTTTGACCTAGAGACTGTAACATCTGTTCCCCCTAGTTATGTGTGTTTAAAGAAAAGGTACATAAATGAGAACACAAGTGCACAGTTTATGGAAGCCATAGCAATGACACCAACATTGAGCGCTGAGACGGTTGATGATCTTCTGGATGAGTATAATAGAAACGTCTGTAATGTCATAGATGTGGTGGCTCCAATCAAAACTAAGAGAAAACCAAACACACAGAAAACACCTTGGAGGAGGACTGAGATAATGCAGAATTTGAAATCTGACTGTAGAAGAGCTGAGCGTAAATGGAGATCAACAAAACTCCAAATTCATCTAGAACTGTACAAAATAAGTCTGCGAAAATTCAATGATGGCTTGTTCAAAGCAAGGCAGCAATACTTTTCTGAAATTATTGCCAAAAATGTCAACAACTCTCGCACGTTGTTTTCTGTAATTGAAAAGCTCACAACCCCCCCAGATCAGATAGCCCCTGAATTACTGTCAGCTGGAAAATGCAATGAATTTGCTGTATATTTCAATGAAAAAATACAATCAATAAGGTCAAACATCAGAACAAACCAGCAAAATCACAAAAAGCTTGAACAGCTTCAACCACTGAGGGATGAGTCAACTACAATGTTAGAGTTTATTACAGTGAACCCAAAAACAATAGAGGAGACTGTTCAGCAGCTGAATCCATCAACGTGTTGCCTTGACACATTACCCTCAAACTTCTTTAAAACTGTTGTAAAGTCAATTGTCACTGATTTGTGTCAGATTATTAACTGCTCATTCCAATCAGGCACCGTACCAAAATCCCTGAAAGTAGCTGCTGTGAAACCGCTGTTAAAAAAGAGAACACTGGATGCCTCTATACTGGCTAACTATTGACCAATCAGCAACCTTCCATTCATGGCCAAGATCATTGAGAAGGTGGTCTTCAACCAACTGAGTCAATTCTTAACATTCAACAAAATATTTGATAAATTTCAGTCAGGTTTTCGTTCTCATCACAGCACTGAAACTGCTCTTATCAAAGTGATCAATGACATAAGGTTGAACACTGATTCAGGAAAAGTATCTGTTCTCATTCTGTTGGATCTAAGTGCTGCATTTGACACTGTAGATCATACAATTTTGTTGCACAGATTGCAAACATGGGTTGGACTAAATGGAAAAGTAATGCAATGGTTTAAGTCATACTTGGAGGAGCGAAGCTATTTTGTAAGCATTGGAAACTTTGAATCTGACAGATTACCAATGTCCTGTGGGGTTCCTCAGGGATCTGTTCTTGGACCCCTTCTGTTTAACCTTTACATGCTTCCTTTAGGACAAATTTTACAGAACTGTAAGGTTGATTATCAGAGCTATGCAGATGACACACAACTATATCTATCACTGAACCCAGATGACCATGGTCCCATTGAGGTGTTGTGTGACTGTTTAGAAAAAGTAAACTGCTGGATGAGTGAAAACTTCCTTCAACTAAACCATGAAAAGACGGAGATGATTGTCTTTGGTAACAAGGAAAAGAGGACTGCTGTCAGCAATTATCTTGAGTCTCGATCTTTAAAAGCTAAAGACCAAGTCAAAAACCTTGGTGTTCTGATTGACTCAGATCTTACATTCAGCAGTCAGATCAAATCTATCACAAAAACAGCCTTCTACCATCCAAAGAACATCTCCAGAGTGAATGGTTTAATGGCTCAGAAAGATCAGGAGAAACTGGTCCATGCTTTTATCTCCAGCAGACTGGACTATTGTAATGGTCTTCTGACAGGAATCCACCAAAAGAGCATCAAACAGCTACAGCTGGTTCAGAACGCTGCAGCTCGGGTCTTAACCAGAACAAAGAGGTCAGAGCACATTAGTCCAGTTTTAAAGTCTTTACACTGGCTCCCAGTCAGCCTCAGAATAGACTTTAAAGTTCTGCTGCTGGTGTATAAATCTGTGAATGGGTTTGGTCCAGAATACATCAGTGACATGTTAGTCAGGTATGAACCCAGCAGGTCTCTCAGATCTATGGACACAGATCAGATAGTGGAGCCCAGAGTTCACAGTAAACATGGTGATGCTGCTTTTAGTTGTTATGCTGCAAAGAAGTGGAACAAACTGCCAGCGGAGCTGAAGTCAGCATCCAATGTGAACATTTTTAAATCAAAGTTAAAGGCACTTTTTTTTCTCTACTGCATATGATTGAGAGAGAGATTTTTGGTCATGTTGTTGATGTAATGATGATTTTACTGATGATTTTAATTGATTTTACTGATGATTTTAAATGTTCTTATTGATTTAAATGTTCTTATTGATTTTAAACAATTGAATGTTTTATCATGTAAAGCACATTGAGTTGCCTTGAGTATGAAATGCGCTATATAAATAAATTTGCCTTGCCTTGCCCTGCCTTGTATGACCGATGTCCACACCAACTTGTAAACAGAGCTGTGCACGAGGACAACGGGGCACGTGCACGCTCTCCCGCACACGTAGGCGTGTTGCGCATGCGCGTTTTTGTTTTGTTTTTTTTTCAAAATGTGGAGAGGGCGTTTCTTTTTTTAAACATCGTCCACAATAACAATACCTTTAACTATAGCGGGAAATACACTAAATATCGCGATACTACCGTGCGAGGCGGCTCGGCTCTACCGCTGTTAAAGTCTATAAAACTGACATCACAAGTTGCACAACTTATCAAAACAAAGTGACTTATAAAGTAATGCAAAGCCTAAAGCTTTCATTAACAGTTGTTTTAAACCAACCACTAACCTGTAAAGTACATGTAGAGTGTTAGAGGAGGAACCACGATGCACACTCGTCTTCTCCCAGATTACGTATGAGCGGAAACAGGAAGTGAGTCCACACTAATGTAACCGGGGAACTGCAATCTATAGTGCCGAAGGTTCCGCTCCTCTACAATAGTATTTATACAGGACTACTTTTACTAAGTACACAATAATAATAATAATAATAATAATAATAATAATAATAATAATAATAATAATAATAATAATAAGTGGCATAAAAACAATTACTTATAAAATAATATCAAATGTGGTTACATCTTTTGAGTGTACCATACTTACATGTAAACAAAACAAAACAAAACAAAGCTCAACTGTCTTACTATAAATATAAATATACCTCCTGTTCTCCATGTTATATGTGATTGTGTTTTCATGTTTCTTGGACGGAGATGAAACTGAAATGCAAATTTCCTCTTGTGAGACGAATAATGGATCTCATTTAATAAACATTTGATGTAAGAAATCATTACATGTGTAGATATTATTTAACAGTTTAAATTGACTTTCTTTAGCTTTCAGCGAACAAAAATATATCATCAGAATATTTTTACTACAATCAGAGTTAATAACTTGTAAAAAAAAAAAAAAAAAGAATTTATTTTCAAAGGAAGAAGAAAAACATTATGGTAATGAAATTTCCTTAAAAATATAATATAATAATAATAATTTAAATAACAATTTTTTTTTAAACAAGGCAAAGGCAACTCTGGATTTATTGTGATTTACACAGTGACTTTATTTTCACTGCTCGTACAATATTAATCTAAAATATATATTGTTTCTGAGAACAAACCAATGATAATTTATTCATGAATTAATTTATACTCAACAAATTTCCTCTGAAATCTATTCAATCATCCACAGACCAAATCCTTCAGGCTGTAACTACTTTATTCACTCTTAAATCACCATTAAACACATTTATTCTGACTGGTTTGTCATTTAAGTTGCTAAAAAAACGCTGGTTGTGACGTCAGCGCAAAAGTTGAGAGTGGTTGCCAGGTTGAATATTTTCCCGCTGATAGTGAGATTATAAAATAACTAACTTAGTGATCAAACAGTTTAACGTTGGTTAAAGGTGATACTTATGTTTTATTTGGATGATGAACGGATGGTTTTTGGGGCATTTCTGTGGATATTCAACATATTTCATGTGGGGAATCATCGGTTGTATCTGGCAACCAGCTAGAGTCAGGAACAAAGCAGTGAAATGGAGGACGGACAGAGCTGGATGATGACTACCGTTAAACTAGAAGAAGAAGAAGAAAAGGAACAAATATTATTGAGGGAAGTGAAGCTGAGTATGAGTAAGACGGACAGTGATGATGATGATGATGATGATGATGATGATGAAGGCTGAGCTACGTCATCACGACCACCTGTGTAAAGGAATGTTTGCTCCAAACTTGGAGAAAAGTGGAGAAGAAGAAACGGAGGCGTGTCCGTCCAACCCAAGTATATAAATCAGCGCCACCCAGCGGCAAAACCCGTTGTTTTTCAAAATAAGTTAAAATATCTGTCAATAAAAAATAAAATGTAAATAATTCCTCAGGTTCAACCAAACATCACTGGATTTATTTAAACGGTATTTACTATTTATCACAAAGTCAGCATGGTACTATTTTATTTTGAAAAGGTTTGTAGATAAAGAAAAAGGCTTGAAAAATTTCTTTAGTTTTATAACTGGTAAACACTGGGTAATCTACGTCAGTGATTCTCAACTGGTGGGTCCGGAGATCAAAGTGGGTCTTGAACCTGAACTTGTTGGGTCGCAGACAGCTAGTCATAAATGAATAAATACCTAATGTCTCTCATTTGGACTTGTCTCTTAATTTGAAAGAAACATTTTTTGACAGACCTTCTGTGAAATGTATTTTGTACATAATTAATATTTATATTTTAAAAAATAAATAAAAAATTGTATATGTGTGTTTTCAGCAGCTATTTTTGAAAAACTAAATTTACTAAAAAAAAGTGTGTCTCGATTTAATGACTGTGGTAATATGTGGGTCCAAGGGTGAGACCAGTTGAGAACCCCTGATCCAGGATTGGGGTCAATTACATTTTTCAGTTACAATTACATTTTCAATCACAATTCATTTACGATTACAGTGACCAGCAGTTTTTGTGATATAAAATATATTTTAAAAATTGTTTATTACAGATGTGTAAAACTGTACATAGAACTATAACATGGTTCCCCAGTTTTGCATTCAATTGTAATTGACAATTTTTATAGAATTTTCATGCCAATTACAATTACAATGTCAATTATCTGAACCCAATTACAATTTGATTAGAATTACAACATCAACAGATTTTTTAAATTACCATTATAATCACACCATAATTGTAATTAATTATCAATCACATTATTACTGAAACGTTTATGAATGTGTGTTGTTCCTTTAAAAAAATAATAATAATAATAATAATAAATCTATTCATTGAAATAACAAACATTGCCAGTTGAAGGAGTGTGTTAAATTTTTAAACAAAATATAAATAACTCATATAAATATATTATTATTATTATATATATATATTTTATGTGTATAATCATATTATTTTAGTATATATAAGTATTTTCTTAACGCGTTATTTGCTGCTGGTATATGATGAATCCATCTTGACAAGCATGTTACGAGTGTGAACGTTTAAATCAGGGTTTTTCTATGTTTTTTTGTAATTAACAATTAAACACACCACAAAACAGTAAAACATTTACATATATTATAACAATATTTTTTAAATGTCTTACGGTCGTTTCCATTTAAAATATCACGGCAGAATATTATTAGTTGTTTTTTTTACAAGTGTAGGAAGTGACGTAGTCTCCGCGCATGCGTTGAACCGATCGTGTTTCCTCCTCCATCTTTTACTATCTGTGAACACGGAGACATCACTTCTTGAGCACCGAAGCGGATTAAAGTTCACCTTCCGTCAGGGCTGAAGGTAAAAACACTACTTTAATGGTTTAACTGATGGTTTTAGAGTAAAAACAGTATTTTAATGGTTTTACTGAAAGCCTCTGATGGTTTTAAAGTGCATTTAGGCTGATGTGGAGGTTTCATGAACACAGACAGGATGCTAACGTTAGCATCCTGTCTGTCTGTGTTCATCATGTTTATGGACTTAGTGATGATGAAGATACAGCCATTGCTAAAGTTCCTGTAGTTTATCATACACAGCTGGAGCAGATCATCTTATTATTCACTGTTAAATATGGGTTAGAAACAGCGAGGCTACGTGGTTAGCCTTTAGCTCGCTAGCTAGCCGGTTTTATAGGTTGAGTAGTGACTGTGTTTAACTGGTGACTGAATTCCGTTAGCGTGGTTTGATAGACTCTAATGATAAAACCAGCTGTGTAGTTTACACAGAGGTGGAGATTGTGCTCGTGTCTTCTTTAGATGGTGAGATATTGATGAGATAAATTCCAATCAGTCCTTATAACTGTGTCCACCGCGGTGAAGTTGGTTTCACATTGGCTATTCTCCTCCCAACACCAATAGCGAGCGGTATGGTGAGTGGGTAGTGCCACTGCTAACCCTAACCTATGGTGAGTGGATAGTGCCACTGCTAACCCTAACCTATGGTGAGTGAATAGTGCCACTGCTAACCCTAACCTATGGTGAGTGAATAGTGCCACTGCTAACCCTAACCTATGGTGAGTGGATAGTGCCACTGCTAACCCTAACCTATGGTGAGTGGATAGTGCCACTGCTAACCCTAACCTATGGTGAGTGGATAGTGCCACTGCTATCCCTAACCTATGGTGAGTGGATAGTGCCACTGCTAACCCTAACCTATGGTGAGTGGATAGTGCCACTGCTAACCCTAACCTATGGTGAGTGGATAGTGCCACTGCTAACCCTAACCTATGGTGAGTGGATAGTGCCACTGCTAACCCTAACCTATGGTGAGTGGATAGTGCCACTGCTAACCCTAACCTATGGTGAGTGGATAGTGCCACTGCTAACCCTGACCTATGGTGAGTGGATAGTGCCACTGCTAACCCTAACCTATGGTGAGTGGATAGTGCCACTGCTAACCCTAACCTATGGTGAGTGAATAGTGCCACTGCTAACCCTAACCTATGGTGAGTGAATAGTGCCACTGCTAACCCTAACCTATGGTGAGTGGATAGTGCCACTGCTAACCCTAACCTATGGTGAGTGGATAGTGCCGCTGCTAACCCTAACCTATGGTGTGTGGATAGTGCCGCTGCTAACCCTAACCTATGGTGAGTGGATAGTGCCACTGCTAACCCTAACCTATGGTGAGTGGATAGTGCCACTGCTAACCCTAACCTATGGTGAGTGAATAGTGCCACTGCTAACCCTAACCTATGGTGAGTGAATAGTGCCACTGCTAACCCTAACCTATGGTGAGTGGATAGTGCCACTGCTAACCTACCGCAGGAGTCTGTCGTGTGAAATCAACGTCTGAACTGGATGACGTTACGACGTCGTTGCCAGCTTGTGAAACGTAATTTATTTAATTATATTTCACGTGTTCACAGATAAAGCAGGTCCTATTAGACAGTAATGTAACTATTAAGATAAGAGATAAGATAAGATAATCATTTATTGATCTCACAATGGAGAAATTCACTTGTTACATTTGGCATTCAGAAAGATCACTCAGGGTGTGCAGAATAGACAAGAAATGTGCAGACAGTTAAATAGTAAAAAGAGGGATCTTATGTACATTAAGTAAAAGCAAACATCTTAAGGGGATGGAGTTATAAGAATAAATACAAATTGAATAAAAGTTTACAGTTCTAGTGCAGGTTGTCAGGAAGTGACGCTGCTACAGGGAATAAAGTGGCGCTGATATAGAGATAATTGCACGTAGTTTTACAAAGGGGGGTTATTATTGCACATGTTACTTTAGGGTCTTGTTGTACAGTGTAACAGCGGTGGAGATGAAGGCCTTGTGGTAGCGATCCTTCTTGCACTGAGGGTGTCTCAGTCTGCCACTGAAAGAGCTGCTCAGCTCCTCCACAGTCCCGTGCAGTGGGTGGGAGGTGTTGTCCATGATGGTGAGCTTGGCTAATACCCTCCTGTCCCTCACCTCCTCCACAGAGTCCAGGGGGCAGCCCAGGACGGAGCTGGCCCTCCTCACCAGCTTGTTCAGTCTGTTCTCGTCCCGTGATTATTAAACCTAAATATCCTGAATGATTAAATCATCAGCTTGATCTGGTTTATTAAGAGTAATCAGAAATAATTATCAACCATAACTTTATGTAATTCATTAGATATAAACTAAACTAGATTCAGCAGCAGTGGTTTATATTAAACAGTAAAAACACTAATGTAGTTATTTTTGCTTTTCATGTGCTTTTTATGTATTTTTTAGAAAATAATTTCATTATTAATAATAAAAAATAATATACAATAAAATGAATGGAATGAATCATATGCACAAAGTTTTTAATGTGTAAATGTTATTACTGAAGCATATGACATATTCATTTTTTTGGTGTGTGTTTGTGAGGAACCTGTTTACACTAAGTTGGGAATTGTTTTATTTATTGTTTTTATTTGTCGTAATTTATCCCAAGCTAAATTTAAAAGATTGTGGCGTTATAGAACAAATAAATGTATGATTTGTCATCTGATTAGTCGATTAATAGTTTCAATAATCAATAACTAGTCGACTATTAAAATAGTGGTTAGTTGCAGACTTAGTCTGTACCAGTGAGACATTTTATATCAGGATTATTATTGTTTTCACACAGCGTAGCTCCACTGTTTTTATATCTTTTTAACCAACGTACATCTTTTCATTAAAAAATAATAAATCCTAAGGCTCATCACTAAATGTAAATGTAAATAAAAACATGACAACACACGACAAAACGCTAAATAAATAAAACACTTCCTAACTTAGTGTAAATAGGTTCCTTACAAACACGTCAGCCATGGCGACAGCGTAGTAACGTCATCCAATTCAGACGTTGATTTAACACGACTGTCTCCTGTGGTAGGTTAGCAGTGGCACTATCCACTCTCCATACCAGCGGTAGCTTCACTTAAATGTGTCCCGCCCACTCTGTCATGGTTCAGTGAGGAACATGCTGAAGGCTCTGCTATGAACTTAGGTGCACCACCCTCTCTCCTCCTGTCCTGGCTGCATTAAACTCATCTTAAACCACCACAAACAACCTCTAAAACAACGTAAATCATCACTGACTACTAACTACAGAACCTCTAGTGCTCGTTTAACTTTGCTGTGCCTGTGAAGCTCTGCACGTGCTTCGTGTAGTGCAGCGGCGCTCCGTGAAAACATGATCAGCTTTAATCATCTTCACCTGCTCAGTGTTCGAACTGTTATGTCTGGTTAACTAAGAATAACTCAGTCTGTTGTAATTTAGTTATTTTATTCCAGCTTTTTGTCCGTGTCTCGTAGTTACACATTCACAGTCAGCTAGCTACCTCAAGTACACCTGTTTCAGTGGGAACTTCCAGTTTACAAAATAAAAGTCCATTGGAGCAACATAATTAGAATGTTACATTCTAACATCATCTCATCAGAGCTACAGTAAAATTCATGTTGATATAATAAATTAATAAAAAAATGAACTAATGAAAACAAAGTTCATAATTTATATATATATTAAATATAATGTTTTTTTTTTCTATTTAGAGAGTGCATGGCTTATTAGCCAGAACATTGTTGTTTTCCTAAAAAAGATGTTTTATTTTCTTTAGTTTTTTAACTTCAGTGTATTGCATGGTGTTACTTAGTCCTGACTATGAGGGACAAAAGTAACAAAGTGCAACATCTTGTCAACATCAAATTCCACATTACACAGAAGATAGGGTCATTTAAATTAGGTTAATTTAAACTAAGTTGATCAGAACTTACACTGTCACTACAACTTATATCTACCTTTTAATTGTATGTACTTTATTTTTGACTTACATTTTTGTTTAATTATGAGTTTTTTTTATTTATTATTATTTATTTTGTTTCTTCACAGGAGTTAAAAACTAATATTTTCCTTAAAAAATGATAAATAATTCTAAAAAACGGAATTAAAAAAATTTAAGTGAAAAAAATGGAATTTGGAAAAAAATAAAACTGATTTCATAGAGCCCTACATGTTGTTAGAATTTAGGGACCGTCAATGAAATACTGTCTCTGTGAAAAGCGTGGGTTAAAAAAAAAAGTTTAAATCATTAATATAATGCAAAAACACTTCTAATAAATGGAGATAGACTGAAAAAAAATGTGCAGGTAATTTTATATAACATTTGAGCTTTTATTGTATTTTATGACAATTGTTTTTTTTATATTTTTCAACACAAGTTATTCAATCCCAACAGCAAGTTTTAAACTTTCAAAGCATCTTTTAACTGTTGTTCCGTGGGTCCACGTGTTGTGTTCTTTCCCTCTTTCTCTGCTTCTCTCTCAGTGCTGCGCTGAGTAGTTTTTAACTTTGAGAAGCAGTTTATGACTTGTTTGAATATTTATTCCTAATGTTAATGTTGATGTAATTTAGAACAGAAACTTAGACAGTTTGTTGCTTAATGCACATCTGACATCACGTTATTTTCCTCTGTTAATTTATGGTGTGGGGTTGTGTTGGAATTAGGGCTGGGCGATATATCGAATATACTCGATATATCGCAGCTTGTAGTCTGTGCGGTGTTGAAAATGACCATACCGTTAAACTCGCGGACTTTTTTTTTTTTTTTTTTTTTTAATATCTTAGTGGCATTATGCACAAAAGGTGCACTTAAATTTAGTGTTGTTTTGAAATGTCATCTTAATGACAACATGCACAAAAGGGCACTATTTGTTTTTAAATATCTTAGTGGCATTATGTACAAAAAGTGCACTTTAATTTTGTGTTTTGAAATGCCATGTGAGTTGCATCCTGCACTAATGTCTTGTTTTGAAATGTCTCTGTGACAATTTTGCACAGAACGTGCACTTTCTGTTGACAATTTTATGTTTGAGCCACTCACTGTTTAATAAATACAGTTATGTCAACTTTGACTTAGTTGTGATATCCCCTTTTTTGCATGAAAGTTTAAAATTGGCATATATTAATGCAGTATGATCAAGAATGTTTTAATGTAGACATATAGAATCATCATACTGGTGTGATTTTGTGCATCAAAGTGTTAATTCAAGGGTAATGCAAAATATCGAGATATATATCGTGTATCGTGACATGGCCTAAAAATATCGCGGTATTTATAAAAGGCCATATCGCCCAGCCCTAGTTGGAATGGACTATTATTCATGGTTTCTTTTTGTGTTTAATACTATAATTATATCTTTATACTCAATAATCCTGTTAATAAAATACATCTTCAGTCAGGCCAACTTTTGTCAAAGCTATTTTCAGGACAAGGACAAACAGTTCTTTCATAATATTTCATGAGATAACTCACTCTATTTTTTATTTGTTCTTCTTCTACATCACCTGTTTTTATTATTTGTTAAATATTTTTTACTTGGTGTCGTTCTTCCTCACCTTTGTTAATTTCACTGAATGTTCCTTTTTATTTAATTGAGACTTGTACCATTTGTTATCATCATTGTGTAATTTTTATGATGTAAATTGAGGGAGCAAAAGTAGTATCGGCTCAAGAAAATCGGCAGTCTGTATCAGTCATCGGGTAAGGCTGATGGGGGAAAAATCAGTATCGGCCCTAAAAATCGGTCAATCCCTAGTTAAAAGTAGCATAACCAACTTAGCATCACATTGTTTCACCCATGAATTAAATTCAGAGGGTCCAGCTCTGATAGTGGGGTCTCCTAACCCTCTTCCCCTGGTCAGGGGTCTGTAACCTTTACTCTACAAGGAACCATTTAACCTCATCTCACCTGGATTAAAGTCCTCCTGGAGCCATAAATACCTTCTCTATGAAGACAATACAGTGTATTAAATTATATACAGTTATAATTATATAGAATAATGTTTGATTTATATTGATCATGTAAATGGAAACTTAAAAACAGTTTAAAATAAAATAAATTAACATCAAGAAATGAAACAGTATCTTCATCTTCAAATTCTTACACATCTCAGTTTATATGAACACAATGTTTATAAAGATTTTTTTTTTTAGTTAATGTATTTGAAATTCTACAAAAAGTAACATGAATATGATAACACATGATCATGTGATTAACACATGCTAATTACTCATTTCTTGCCACACATAACACATACATATTTAACCTGTACATTGGTGGTTAAATGAATCTGTTCCCACACAATTAAATCTCTATTTTCTTCCAGAAATAGTGTTTTTGTTGGTTTAGTTTCTTACCAGGGATTTAAAACTTAAGGTTAGCCACAGGTGCAGGAAAGTTGATGGTCTGTAGATGTTGCAGGAAGTAGGAATGTGCTGAGTCATTGCACAACGTGATTTATTTTAGCTTAACAAATTCTTATATCTTGATTTTATTTGTCATTAATCATTAATAGCCTCTGTAAGAAAATAGCAATTTTTTTCAATAGTTTTTTTTTAAAGCTATAAGTAGCCATTGCATAGAGTCAAAGAGCCACATTAGGCCCCAGAGCCACAGGTTGCAGACCCCTACCATAGGAGAACCACAGCTGAACATCTGGCCTGGCAGCATAGTCCATCAGTTCTGGACACTAAGCTAACATTATAAAATGTTTGTACAGTAGACAGAGAAGTCCATCTGCCTCCAATTTAACGCAAATGTCATTGTGTGCTTCTGTGCACTCACGTTTCCACATTGAATGAGCAAAACGCTCATTTAAATAGGGCGATCACCACCACTTCTGCAAGTGCACTAATCATTGCTACAATCTTAGTGAATTCCTCGAAGCAGGTGAGGAAACTGCCTCACTAAAGGATTTAGAGACGCAACTCATTTACCACCCTTTATTTCAGCTCTTAGTGAATCCGCCCCTCAGTGTTTTACTGAGCATGTCATAGACTTTCTTATTATGGGGACCATGTCTTTAGCGATATGGTAAGCCACAGTTTTGGTGGCCCTATAAAATCTGCATTAACGGAATCGACCAAAAAAACCGCTTGAACGCGGAAATGAACAAAATCGGCATGAAACACCGTTACCGTGGGGCAAAGAAGGTTTTTTATGGGGAAATGTGTCCGGGGACCGCTTATTAGGTGCACCACCCTCTCTCCTCCTGTGCTGGCTGCATTAAACTCATCTTAAACCACCACAAACACCATCTATAACAACACAAATCCTCACTGACTCCTAATGCTCGTTAACTTTTTTTTTTAAAATTTATTTATTTATTTTTTTTTTAAGGATTTTTTGGGCTCTAGTGGCCTTTATATGACAGTTGCTTGATAGGAAAGGGATCAGAGAGAGCAGGGAATGACATGCAGCAAAGGGTCCCAGGCCGGGAATCGAACCTGGACCGGCTGCAGGTGAGGAACTACAGCCTCCGTACATGGGGCGGGCGCTCAACCCACTGAGCTACACACCACCCCATTGCTCGTTAACTTTGCTGTACCTGTGAAGCTCCGTCTGTGTTTCGTGTAGCGCAGCGGTGCTTCGTGAAAACGTGGTCAGCTTTTAATCATCTTCCCCTGCTGGTTTTGTCTGGTTAACTAGAATAACTCATTCCGTGCTGTAATTTAGTTCTTTTTATTCCAACTTTTTGTCTGTGTCTAGTAGCTACACATTCGCAGTCAGCTAGCTACCTCAAGTACAACCATTTCAGTGGGAACTTCGGTTTACAAAATAAAAGTCCGTTGGAGCAACGTTATTACAATGTTACATTCTAACATCTCATCAGAGCTACAGTAAAATGCATGTTGAAATAATTAATTAATAAAAAAATTAACTAATAAAACACAACAATGAAAACAATCAAAGTTTATACTTAATTTAAGATCTTTTGTTTTCTAACTTCAGTGTATTGCATGATGTTACTTTAGTCCTGACTATGAGAGACAAAAGTAACAAAGTGTAATATCTAGTCAACATCAAATTCCACATTACACAGAAGATAATTTAAATTAGCCTAATTTAAACTAAGTTGATCAGAACTTAATTAATAAACCTGATCAGATTCAGTAAATCATTGATCCCTGAGAGGAAATCAGGTAAAAAGGAGAAGTCACAATAATACATGACACTACAACTTATATCTACTTTTTAATTGTGTGTAATGTAACCCAGGTTAAGATCTGCTACTAAATATATACTAGTTCTGCCCCTTTAAATTACCCGTGCGTGGTGCGTGCCCTTCGACCTCACGTAGGCGAGTCAAGTGACCGTGCTTAGCCAACTGCATGGAAGCATTAGCGTTTAACCTGGCTGTGGCGTCTTCCGCATTCCGAGGTGTGGGGAAGCCGATCGACAGCTGCGGACAGAACAACCTACTGTGCTGCGGGGAATTCCGTCGCCGCCATCGTGTTGCGTCGTGTTGAGGAACTGGCCAGGTTCTCTCTGTCTTGGAGACGATTGATGGTGAGCTGAACTAAGGCTGGGAGCCTACCTTCGAAGCAGCATACACTGAACAGCCATCCTGCTGGTCTGGTAGGAAGGTTGTCCGCAGCCTGTCCCTACACACTTCTCAATCGACCGACGCTTCATTCTCACATACACATTCCCCTTTCCCCATCAATAACCTATGGACTTGCCACTATGAACTCTTACAAAACCCTCGTGGGTTGTTGCTTTGGACGTTGAAGGAAACCAAATCATATGGATTATTCTTTTAGGTTCTTGTTGTGTGTGACATTTGCTGTGTGTTCCGTGGTCATCCTGCTCGATAAGAATCATACAGTACACGTGACTACTGGTTACCGGTTGAACTGCAGTTTGTAAATATTGTTGGGTCTTTTCTATTTTTTTCTCATTACTGTTCTGTAAATACTTTATGTAAACCATTATTTAATATATGGTACCTGCACCAAAGCTAAACTCTTGTTTCCGTGTTGTCACTGACCACCAGCTCCTGTAATTGGATTTAGTCTTCTGTGATCAACTAGCCTATGCATTTTTCAGCCTCAAAGTGTTAGTATTAGCCCAACCTTAATACTAGCAGCGAGTCTTCAAAACCCGCTACATGTACTTTATTTTGACTTACATTTTTGTTTAATTAATTGTTAGCATGTGACGGTGGGTAGGGCTGAACGATATATCGTTATCATATCTATATCTAGATATGAACTTTCAAGATATGAATATCGAAAAAAGTAACGATATAGACGATATAGATTTCTCCTCTTCCCGCTCGCCCTGCATAGTGCATACAACGCTGGCAGTTACAACAAACGTCACTTTAACGAGTGCCCTTGAATGCACCGCTAAGGCCAGCGCGCACACACGACAGAGACAGCGAATAAATTAAAAAGAAAGAAAGAAAGAAAATGAGTGCAGGAGATAATGCGGCCGGTGGCAGTGCAGAATCTGATTTGGTGCCAAAACATAGATCATCCTCCATAATTTGGAGGTATTTTGGATTCAGAAAGGACGATGTTAACCAGAGTGAGGTGTTGTGCAGGTCGTGTTTTGCAAAAATTGCGACTAAGCAAGGTAGCACAACAAACATGTTTCACCACCTGAAACAACACCATCGTGTGCTGCATGAAGAGTGCATGACCATGAGAGAAACACCGGGGACTTCTCAGTCATCCCAAAATAAGCCAAAGCAAAGTTTTATTGCTGAAAATTGAGAAATTACCGACGCTATAACATACCACATTGCTAAAGACATGGTACCTGTGTACACAGTCTCAAAAGAAGGCTTTAAAAAAATGGTTCGGACGCTGGACAAGCGTTATAAAATACCATCCCGAACACATTTTAATCAAGTGGCCATTCCGAAACTTTATAATGAGTGTAAAATTAATGTTGAAA
>NW_021145074.1:0-63189 GCF_900634775.1 Gouania willdenowi | reverse complement strand
AGGTTCCTGAAGAAATTATTAGAAATGACTGCTGTTTTATATTTGTTGCTTATGCTAGTTTGTGCAGCCGCAACCGACAGGCGCTCCACCATGAATATGGCAATATACCGAGGCCAGAAACCTTACCGAGTTAATTTTATTTACCGTCCGGTTAATTGATTTATCGATTATCGGCTCAGGCCTTGTCCAAATTTGTCTGTTTTTTATGGACTGATCAGAGTTAAGTTACAGAAACATTGTTATTGTTTCTTTAGTTTTCTACATTATAAAATGTTTGTACAGTAGACAGAGAAGTCCATCTGCCTCCAATTTAACTCAAATGTCATTGTGTGCTTCTGTGCATTCACGTTTCCACATTGAATGAGCAAAACACTCATTTAAATAGGGCGATCTCCACCACTTCTGCAAGTGCACTAATCATTGCTACAATCTTAGTGAATTCCTCGCAGCAGGTGAGGAAACTGCCTCACTAAAGGATTTAGAGACGCAACTCATTTACCACCCTTTATTTCAGCTCTTAGTGAATCCGCCCCTCAGTGTTTTACTGAGCATGTCATAGACTTTCTTATTATGGGGACCATGTCTTTAGCAATATGGTAAGCCACAGTTTTGGTGGCCCTATAAAATTTGCATTAACGGAATCGACCAAAAAAACCGCTTGAACGCGGAAATGAACAAAATCGGCATGAAACACCGTTACCGTGGGGCAAAGAAGGTTTTTTATGGGGAAATGTGTCCGGGGACCGCTTATTAGGTGCACCACCCTCTCTCCTCCTGTGCTGGCTGCATTAAACTCATCTTAAACCACCACAAACACCATCTATAACAACACAAATCATCACTGACTCCTAATGCTCGTTAACTTTTTTTTTTTAAATTTATTTATTTATTTTTTTTTTAAGGATTTTTTGGGCTCTAGTGGCCTTTATATGACAGTTGCTTGATAGGAAAGGGATCAGAGAGAGCAGGGAATGACATGCAGCAAAGGGTCCCAGGCCGGGAATCGAACCTGGACCGGCTGCAGGTGAGGAACTACAGCCTCCGTACATGGGGCGGGCGCTCAACCCACTGAGCTACACACCACCCCATTGCTCGTTAACTTTGCTGTACCTGTGAAGCTCCGTCTGTGTTTCGTGTAGCGCAGCGGTGCTTCGTGAAAACGTGGTCAGCTTTAATCATCTTCCCCTGCTGGTTTTGTCTGGTTAACTAAGAATAACTCATTCCGTGCTGTAATTTAGTTCTTTTTATTCCAACTTTTTGTCTGTGTCTAGTAGCTACACATTCGCAGTCAGCTAGCTACATCAAGTACAACCATTTCAGTGGGAACTTCCGGGTTTACAAAATAAAAGTCCGTTGGAGCAACGTTATTACAATGTTACATTCTAACATCTCATCAGAGCTACAGTAAAATGCATGTTGAAATAATTAATTAATAAAAAAATTAACTAATAAAACACAACAATGAAAACAATCAAAGTTTATACTTAATTTAAGATCTATTGTTTTCTAACTTCAGTGTATTGCATGATGTTACTTTAGTCCTGACTATGAGAGACAAAAGTAACAAAGTGTAATATCTAGTCAACATCAAATTCCACATTACACAGAAGATAATTTAAATTAGCCTAATTTAAACTAAGTTGATCAGAACTTAATTAATAAACCTGATCAGATTCAGTAAATCATTGATCCCTGAGAGGAAATCAGGTAAAAAGGAGAAGTCACAATAATACATGACACTACAACTTATATCTACTTTTTAATTGTGTGTATGTAACCCAGGTTAAGATCTGCTACTAAATATATACTAGTTCTGCCCCTTTAAATTACCCGTGCGTGGTGCGTGCCCTTCGACCTCACGTAGGCGAGTCAAGTGACCGTGCTTAGCCAACTGCATGGAAGCATTAGCGTTTAACCTGGCTGTGGCGTCTTCCGCATTCCGAGGTGTGGGGAAGCCGATCGACAGCTGCGGACAGAACAACCTACTGTGCTGCGGGGAATTCCGTCGCCGCCATCGTGTTGCGTCGTGTTGAGGAACTGGCCAGGTTCTCTCTGTCTTGGAGACGATTGATGGTGAGCTGAACTAAGGCTGGGAGCCTACCTTCGAAGCAGCATACACTGAACAGCCATCCTGCTGGTCTGGTAGGAAGGTTGTCCGCAGCCTGTCCCTACACACTTCTCAATCGACCGACGCTTCATTCTCACATACACATTCCCCTTTCCCCATCAATAACCTATGGACTTGCCACTATGAACTCTTACAAAACCCTCGTGGGTTGTTGCTTTGGACGTTGAAGGAACCAAATCATATGGATTATTCTTTTAGGTTCTTGTTGTGTGTGACATTTGCTGTGTGTTCCGTGGTCATCCTGCTCGATAAGAATCATACAGTACACGTGACTACTGGTTACCGGTTGAACTGCAGTTTGTAAATATTGTTGGGTCTTTTCTATTTTTTTTCTCATTACTGTTCTGTAAATACTTTATGTAAACCATTATTTAATATATGGTACCTGCACCAAAGCTAAACTCTTGTTTCCGTGTTGTCACTGACCACCAGCTCCTGTAATTGGATTTAGTCTTCTGTGATCAACTAGCCTATGCATTTTTCAGCCTCAAAGTGTTAGTATTAGCCCAACCTTAATACTAGCAGCGAGTCTTCAAAACCCGCTACATGTACTTTATTTTTGACTTACATTTTTGTTTAATTAATTGTTAGCATGTGACGGTGGGTAGGGCTGAACGATATATCGTTATCATATCTATATCTAGATATGAACTTTCAAGATATGAATATCGAAAAAAGTAACGATATAGACGATATAGATTTCTCCTCTTCCCGCTCGCCCTGCATAGTGCATACAACGCTGGCAGTTACAACAAACGTCACTTTAACGAGTGCCCTTGAATGCACCGCTAAGGCCAGCGCGCACACACGACAGAGACAGCGAATAAATTAAAAAGAAAGAAAGAAAGAAAATGAGTGCAGGAGATAATGCGGCCGGTGGCAGTGCAGAATCTGATTTGGTGCCAAAACATAGATCATCCTCCATAATTTGGAGGTATTTTGGATTCAGAAAGGACGATGTTAACCAGAGTGAGGTGTTGTGCAGGTCGTGTTTTGCAAAAATTGCGACTAAGCAAGGTAGCACAACAAACATGTTTCACCACCTGAAACAACACCATCGTGTGCTGCATGAAGAGTGCATGACCATGAGAGAAACACCGGGGACTTCTCAGTCATCCCAAAATAAGCCAAAGCAAAGTTTTATTGCTGAAAATTGAGAAATTACCGACGCTATAACATACCACATTGCTAAAGACATGGTACCTGTGTACACAGTCTCAAAAGAAGGCTTTAAAAAAATGGTTCGGACGCTGGACAAGCGTTATAAAATACCATCCCGAACACATTTTAATCAAGTGGCCATTCCGAAACTTTATAATGAGTGTAAAATTAATGTTGAATCCGTGCTCCATGATATCGATCATTTCGCCACAACCACGGACCTGTGGTTGAGCCGGACAACCGAACCTTACATTAGTTTAACGATCCATTTTATTACTACAAACTTCAAACTCCAGACCCGCTGTCTGCAGACATCATTCTTCCCCGGGGAGCATACCGGGGATAATATAGCGGAGGAGATGAGAGGTGCGTTAGCAGACTGGAACTTGAAGGAGTCCGCCACTCTTCGGTGGCGGACTCTGTCTCCATGTTGTCACTGCAGAGGTGAGTGAGGACAAAAACATGTTTTTTGTATAAACTCAAAATTATATTTTGTGTAAAAGTTATAATAAAGTGCAAAACAGAGCAGTTTGAGTGAACAATAATCAATAATGTGCTCAAGAAATTATTTTTCATGCTTGTACACATACTGTAAGTGTGCATTAACAACAGTTTTCCTCATTTTTCCCCATGTGCTCCCTCACAGTGTTTCTACCTGTTCGTACTCTCTCTCTCTCTCTCTCTCTCTGTCTCTCTGTCTCTGTCTCGCACTCCCTGTGCGCTCAGCTCTGCCCGTACGCTCGCTCAACATGACACAGTGTTACGGTGTGCCACAAAGTCAACCAATCAGGAGTCAGACCAGACAGGGCAAATTCTGATTGGCTGTTTCAGTAACCAATCCTAAGTGACCCTAACACTACGTTACTTCCTTCACTCACAATCTTTACGACAGAGCTGCTGGGATGTGATATTTGAATAAAAATTGATCGTACGACGTTTGTTAAATATTTTAATAGTACACATTGAAACGTGACTGCTTTGTGGTGTTTTTAATGAATTAAAAAAATAAACAGATTCAAACACAATATACAACATTGCCAATTAAAACCCAAACATAAAATAAGATAAAAACGATAAAAGATAAAATATGTTAAAAGATATTTTCATAGTTTGTGTTCATAGTGTTATCACTTTGCTGAAAGTTTTAAACGTGTATGAAAGCTCATTAAATCCACAATGGACCATAGCTAACATAGAAACAAGCTCATAATCACTTGCTTGAGGGTGTATTTTTTAGAGGTTTAAACAAATTATAAAAGTTGATTTCCAGTACTTGAGATGAATATAAAGAGGGTAATGGTTCTTAATATTTTGCCACCTCTGGAAATAAAAGCCAACAGTGAAAAGACACAACATTTGCCATGCTTAGCTGTTATCAGAATAAATTGGTTGGTCAGCAAAAGGCAGTAACACATTTCTATATGGATCAAATTATCACATCTGGCTTTGATTTCCAAAAACAAAATGCCTAAGGAGCAATGTGTGAGACACGGACACAGGAGAAGGAGATAAATTAAAATATCCATATATCACACCTCAACACACCACCCCCCGGAGGGTACGACCACCACCTCCACCCATACTGTATACACAAAGGTTCTGTGGGGTGCACCGCTCCCCTCCATCCCCTTTCTTTTAATTGCACCTCATAAATTCAGTAAATACACACATTCACACAGGGAAGTACATCTCCATTGGGGAATGGAGATGTAGAGTAACAGCGTGGTGGGTAGGTTCACACATTTGGGCCTGCCGGGTTGGGGCCCGGCCTCTCTGTTGATGGCTGGGCCGCCGTGTAGAGTACAAATACATCAGGATGGTGTGGTGGGGCGGTGGGTCTCTGGGGGTGTTGCTGTGGGTGTCTTCGGGCTGGCGGCTTGGTGCGGCATGGGGGTGCCGCTGACCTTCAAGTGTGGCTTGGTGCTTGTCTGGACTACTGTGGTTGCCTTGGGGGCAGTCCCCGAGGTGTGCGGGCCCGGGACAGCCTGCCTTGCTGGTGTGTGGTTGTGGGCACGCTGGGGGGTGCTGGCGTCTGTGCCGGGGTTGGGGCGGGGGGTTGTTCCCTCTTATTTCCTTGTGGCTAAAGGCTAATTATTATAGTCTGGAATTATGTCCTCAGGATCATTTAAATTAGGTTAATTTAAATTTACTTGATCAATAAACCTGATCAGATTCAGTAAACCATTGATCCCTGAGGGTAAATATAGTGACATTAATGCTGTTCTCATACATCTTTATATGACATGAATAATTAAAAAGGAGCAGTTAGAATAATCCATGTCACTACAACTTATATCTACCTTTTAATTGTATTTTACTCATTATTTTAAACATAGATTTTTGTTTATTTATAGTTTTCGTTTTTATTGGTATTTATTTTGTTTCCTCACAGTACAACTTATATCTTCCTTTTAATTGTATCTTACTTTATCAGAATCAGAATAAACTTTATTGACCAGGAATGTATGTTATACACACGAGGAATTTGACTTGGTGAACTGTGCTCTCTCTGATAGTGTAAACATTAAATACTGTAATAACAATCAACTAGAAAAAATAATAATAAATATAAACAGTAGTTAGACTAGAATGTGCAAAACTAAATAAAATAAGATAATAATAATAATAATAGTATAAAAAATAATAATAAAAAAATACAATAATAATAAGATAATAGTGCAGTAGTGCATTAATGAGTAGTGCAGGAGAACATTTAAATTAAATAGTATATACATGAACATTCTCAGTGACAGATTGATCCAGGGTTGTTATGTTTAGTTCCAGGTTATTTCACAGAAACAGGTCTGACACTCTATGACTGTTTAGAGTTGATCACAGTGACAGCCTGGGGGAAGAAACTGTTTTTATGGCGGGTAGTTTTGGCGTACAGTGATCTGTAGCGTCTGCCGGAGGGGAGGAGTTTAAACAGATTGTGTGCAGGGTGTGAGGGGTCTGCAGTGATGCTACCTGCCCGTTTCCTGACCCTGGACAGGTATAAGTCTTGGATGGAGGGCAGATCGACACCAATGATCTTTTCTGCAGTCCTAATTATCCTTTGTAGTCTGTGTCTGTCTAGTTTGGTTGTAGATCCAAACCAAACTTTATTTTTTATATCCATTTTTGTTTAATTATGGGTTTTTTATTTATTAGTATTTTGTTTCCTCACAGAGTTAAAAACTAATAATTTCTGAAAAAATGATTAATATTTCTTTAAAAAACAGAATTTAAAAAAATTGATGTGGAAAACAGAATTTGGTTTAAAAAAAGAATGAAAAAAAAGCACATATGCATTTAAATATTTAAAATATTTTTAAAAATTGTAAATCGATCCGAGCTGGCAATATCTGTCAGAAAAATCGCAATTAGGTTTTTTGTCAAAATTGTGCAGCCCTCGCTGAGTCGGCACAGGGCCACATAGAAGAACAAATAACCTGGATGATGCATTTTAATTACTGAAGGATTGGATAAACATGGCTGCTTCACACCAAGAGCCAAAAGAATGTTTTTTTTTTTTTTTTCATCCATCCGTTTTCTGATCCGCTTGTTCCTGTTTTTATGTTTTATTTCATTCTATCCTGTGTTTCTGAGGCACATTTAATGCATCATCACTGCTTCACACTTAGGACTGAAGCCTGGAAGCACATTTCTACCACAACAAGTGAGAGCAGCTCACCTAAAAACTTTGAATCAGGCGTAGAAAGATGATAAACTTGATTAGACGCAGGTGGTTTATAAAGAATGTCGTGCTGCTAAACCTTACGCAAACTGAGGGGCTCACTTGTGACAAATAATAGTTTTAATCTTTCTTTGCACAAGCAGTTGTGAAATACCTAATAGTGAAAGGTTATTATTATTAGTATTATTCATATTAGAAATGTTAATGTATAAGCCTAATAGCTGCTGAACAGTTCATATTAGCATCTGTGGCAGACAAGAATATGGACGTAGTACTATTGAAAGTGTATTTTTAAGTCACTCATTGAGAGTGATGATGTCACTGTTTACTGTTTAAGTTGTGACAGTGTGATAAACTGGTTCTAAATGTGAGGAACCAGTTCCTGTTCTTTATGTTGAATCTGGTTCCAAATTCCAATGGTACTTGTGAAAAGGTCTGTTTTTTAATTATGCTTTTTAAGAGGAAAAAAGAATTAGCATAAAGTGATGCAGAGATTATAAGCAAAATGTGCCTTTTTTTGTTAAATTTGCTGCTGATAAGGAACACGATAAACCCTCTGCCTCTAGTACCATACTGAATGGCAGCTACTTATTTACTATTAAATGTTTTTGTCTAATTTTTTTGCATCATGTTGAATCACGTTATTCACAATCCAATCATTCACATTGTGTAGAATTGAATCTCCATCAAATTGAATCAGGAACAAGGATGAATTGTATCAGCAGGGCATTTAATGTATCGTGGATGGGCGATATGGACCAAAACTCATATTTTGATATTTTCCTGGACTTTTGGGCCATTATGGTCAAAACACTTTTGTCACTGAGACAAACCAACCAAAAGTTATGTTGTAAAGATGAGAGCAAACACTGCGGTCGACACGCTCATGTCTGGATACGGGCTAACTTGTCCACGGACTTGCTGTGTTTCACTATCTGAGCACTAAAGGGTTTTCTGAGCAGCGTTTGAGATGGGAGACACAAGTGTTATATATGTTTGTCACGTCAGCACTGTAGTTACGTGTAACCCTCTGGTAACACGTACCCCTATATGGCAGCCTGACGTGTGGCTATGCATCAGCTGCATGAATCTGGTTTCAGTCTGTCAGCGCACATTTCACAGAGATCCTTTAATCTTCATCACGACTGTATTTGATTCATGTTATAAAGATTTTGGTTAGGATTAAACCATCGCGCTCAATAAATGATGCATGCTGCTATCATAGCACACAGAGCATGTTCACTGTGCATCTTGAACATGCTTGTATAATAAATAAAGCAGAGAAGCTGATTTCATCAAGATCTTCAATGCACTTTGTTTATCAATGAGAGAACAGATTTAATGTGACTCTTTCAGCAGCTCAGTCACTTATAGGTAGCCAACTTTGGTTGTTTAGTCGACTAATTGGTCGATGCTGTCATGGTCGACCAATATTTTCATTGGTCGACCAGCAACGGTGTCAGTTTCAATAGCGTAAAAAAATAAAATAATAAATTGCAATGCAGTTATATAGGTGGTAAGGATTAAATATCAGTACAATGTATTTATGTCCAGCAACAGCTGTGTGTGAGTAAGTGCTGCGCTGCAAAAAAAAGAAAAAGTGTTGTCAGCGCAGTGTGCTGTCCTCAGAGCAGAGAGGGAACAAACACAAGCATCCACTGTTAATTCAGTCCTTTTTCTGCACAAGAACATGGATTATCCTTATATTTGATATGTGGATTATGTAAATAGATCCACTGCTGTCTCTGGCGCAGCGGAGCACACTGCACACCTATGCTTGACGTGCTGGTTTCCCCGTGCACTGATCTGATGTTGACATCAACTAGAGATGTAACGATTCACTTAACTCCCGATACGATTTGATTCACGATACTGGGTTCATGATACGATGTGTATCATGTATTTATTTTGCATTCTCATGATAAATACATAATCAAGTAATTTTGTCTTGTTTTTTTACATTTTTGATCACTCCATTATTCTTTATTTTTATCCAAATTGTCATAAAAACACTAATAAATGGGAAATGCTATAAACTGATTAATAACTGACTGATGAACCATTTCTATCTGAAACTGAAGAGGAACTAAGGTCATTAGCTACTGTATAATCTTTTTTTTTTTTTTTTCTCAAAATTCCGTGTTTTTCACGTTTTGTTAATTTTGTTTATTTAGAAATATATTACAAATATATTTAAACAAAACTGTTTATTTTTAATTAAATATTTCATTAATATCACCATATTTCCCCTCAGGTATCAATGATTTACTGAATTTGAGCAGGTTTATTACTTAAGTTTTGATCAACTTCATTATATTTAAACTAATTTAAATCCTCCTGATGACATCATTCCAGACTATATTGATTAAACAAAAACAAATGCATCAGTTATTTCACCACTAGAGGGCAGAATATTGTACAGTATTAGAAGCTATCAAGTTATCATGAACCTATGATGTTTCAGACTCTACAATCCCTGTCATCGTTGGTCTCGTCCACAACAACAGAACAACTGCAGCTCTTCACCAGAAATGGCCGTAGCTTCACAGACACATAAACGTTACGTGGGAACTGGTCTGCTCAGTATTTTGGTAGTTTAGACGTGTTTCAGGTGGACGCTTCAACATGTTGTTTAGCTCAGGACCAGGAGGGGTGCTGGGGTGCACCAAATGAACGGTCCCCTGAAACATTTCCCTTTGCAAATCCATGGGAATTTAAATTCTTCAGCCACAAAATCTAAATATTTTCCTCCACATCATGTGATCTCTGAACAAACTGATCCTTTTAATCAGTGATAATACTGCAAAGGATGATTAATATTTCTAGATCCTTCACGTTCATTCTGTCTCTTCCATCCTTCAGGTGGAGCTGATTCCATGCTGATGTTACAGGTGAATGGAGGCATCTGAAGGAGGATTGTGGAACCACTCAGCCGTGACAGCAAACATGGACTCCTCAGAAAAGGTGAGAAATGAGTGGATTAAAGTCTTTCAGCAAACGTGGAACAAAACCAGTGAATGTGGAACCAGTGAAGGACACCTTTAAAGCTGAACATCAGCTGGACTTCTGGTGGAACATGTGACCTCCAACTGCTCAATGACACAGACAGGAAGTACAACAACAGATCAGCCATAACATGATGAGCCCTGATAAGAAATGTCAGCTTTTACACATATTCTTTAATAATGCAGTGTGTGAATAAGAAGATCCTCCAAGAATCACATGTTGTTGTTAGACTTTATTGTTTCCATTTGTGGCTCTAGAACCAGTTCAGATCAACTTGTTCTCACTGTGTGTGACATCACTTTTTAGCAGCGTTAGCCTCTGTTACTGCCTTTAACTGAGCTTATCTCATACACAACACTAGTCTGACTCTTATTGTGAAAAGACTTATTTCTGAGCTCATAGTGCAGAGTTTATTTAGACATCAAAGGAACAGCTACAGTTACAAGCAGCAACTAGCAACACAATCAGAAGGAGGTCATCAGTTAGACAGGTTACCATTTAAAGCACAACTTGTCTGTTTGATCCTGTTCAACAAACCAATCTGAGCTTCTCATCATATTTTCTTCTCATTATTTAATAAGATGTAAATAATCTTCATTTGATCAGAGATAAGTGCTAATGTCCATCCTGCCACTGAGCTGTGGAGGCAGTGATGCTTTGGTCAATGTTCTGCTGGTAAACTTTGGTTCCTGACGTCCATGTGGATGTTCTATTGACGTTGATCTCCTACTGAAACCTAATGCTATGTCTGATCCATCTTTAACAGCCACTGTTCTTTCTAGGAACACATTTAGAAACAAATGTTTGTTTGGTTCCTTTTCTATGTTTAATCTCTAACTGTTCTACAGGACTCTGGAAGCCAGAACAAAGTGACACCTCAACGCTCTCAGGACGATGAAGCTCAGCCACAACAAAGAAACAAATCTAAGAGAAAAACTTCAGAGCAAAGAGTTCAACAGCAGAGCCAAGCTAGAGTTAAAGCTAAACATACATGTGACCAGTGTGGGAAGGCCTTTAGCATTAAATCATCCCTCACTAGACATCAAAGAATCCATTCTGGATCAAAGCCATTCAGCTGTGATGAGTGTGGAAAGACTTATACCAACAGTTTTACCTTAACAAGTCACCGAGTCGTTCATACTGGAGTTAAGAAGTTTGAATGTGACAAGTGTGGAAAAGATTTTGCTTTAAAGTGGAGCCTCAAACTCCATCAGGTAGTTCACAGTAGAGAGAAATTGCACCCGTGTGATGAATGTGGGAAGACCTTTAGTAAAATTGGAAATCTCAGTCGACATGTCCTCATTCATCGTGGAATCAAAGCTCACAGATGTGAACAGTGTGACAAGACTTTTGCACAAAAATCACATTTAATGCTGCACATGAAGACTCACTCCAGAACAGAGTTGTATCGCTGTGACCACTGTGGGAAAATATATAAACAGAAACAAACCCTCACTGAACACCTGAGATCTCACACTGGACATGAAGTGTGTCCCTGTGACCAGTGTGACAAAGTTTTTACAACATATCAACAGTTAAAATGTCACCAAATCAGCCACTCATCAGAAAGACCTCATAAATGTGACGCATGTGGAAAATCTTACAAGAGCAAATCTCACCTTAATCGACACCAACGAGTTCATGAGAAGAATGTTTTCAGATGTGATGAGTGTGGGAAGACCTTCAGCACTTCATCTGTTCTCCACTCACATCTCTGTGTGGATGGAGACATGGAGCAGGAATCATCTTCAGATCCCTGCGACACACGGATGGTGACGACACCTTCTGGTTCCAGTTTTGGACTGAAGAACCCAGAGATCAGGCTGCACAGGATTCCAACATAAACCTGCTGTCAGCTGGAAAATGGACACCAACAGTTCAGGAAGTTGTTATTGTTGAATAGTGTTTAGTTGTCTTTTCTATTGTGACCATAGTTTAATGTTTGATTTATGTTGCTGCTGCCTGTTGGTATGTTGGACTTTTTATTGTTACCAAAGTTTATTGTTCAGTGTTTTAAATGAAATAAATGTGACACATTGATTCCAGTGCTCATTGTTTTTTTACACTGTGATTTTCTTCATTTGAATCATCACTGAAAGAGTACAAATATCAGGTAATTTAAAACGTTTATTTAATCAAAATCATAAAGATTAGACAATTAATTTCTTAACAGCAGCAATGGTCTGACAACAGGATGCTGAAAATGTATTTGCTACTGTAATGTAGAAAAAGGGGTGAGGCTAATACATTTACACTTCCTATTCCCTCTCAAACACAAAAAGTATTAAAAAAGTGTATGCAGTAATATGTCTAATGGTTTGTTTTTCTGGAGGGAAGCTATCTGCATCAAATCTTTAGTTTATTGTAATATTGTTTCTTGTATTATTGCTTATTTTTTGTGTTTACTTTCTACAGGAGGGATAGTTCATTCAACTGTAAGTTTTAAGAATTAAAAGGCATTTACAGGAAGAGAGAGAGGCCGAAATGAGTTTCCTTCGTAGGGCGGCTGGGCGCACCCTTCGAGATAGGGTGAGGAGCTCGGAGTAGAGTCGCTGCTCCGTCATGTCGAACAGAGCCAGCTGAGTGGCTCGGGCATCTGTTGCGGATGCCTCCTGGTCGCCTCCCTCGGGAGGTGTTTCAGGCATGTCCTATTGGGAAGAGGCCTCGTGGAAGACCTCGGGCACGCTGGAGGGACTATGTCTCTGAGCTGGCCTGGTGTCGCCTCGGGGTTCCACCAGAATGGCTGGATGAGGTGTGCGTGGATCGGAAGGTCTGGGCATCTCTGCTGAGACTGCTGCCTCCGCGACCCGGCCCCTGATAAAGCGGAAGAAAGTTGATGGATGGATGATCACAAAGGTCAGAGGTCATGATAACCACAAACACATCTTCGAGAAAGAAAAACAGTAAAATGGTTTTTCTAATAGATTGTAAACAGTTCTTAGAATGTTCTGTAAGAAGATGATTTGACGATTAGAAGAAGAAAAATTCTCTTCAGAATCCACCAACATGTAGGAAAAGCTTGTCCATCAGGAAGAACAGTTTCACTGTGTTGACCAGCGTTCCTGGTTTACTCCTTCAAAGTAACTAAATACTCTTGTTCTGTTGAGCAGCTACACTCACCTTCTTCATCAACTCCCAATCCTCTCAGTGAGAGGGGAATTAGCTCAAATGGTAGAGCGCTAGCTGCTCAAAGGCAGGGGACAATTTTTACACTCCCTCACACAAAGAAAATGACACACAATAAGCACGGGGGAATTATTGAATAGTGAACTATAATAGACAGTGTCACCTGTACCTCTATATACAGGGCAACCAAGTTTCAGAAAATAACAGGAGTGAGATTTTAGTGACATGATCCGTTCCGGTGAAAAAAAATTCCGTTCTTAACATGGCTGTGGTCTGTTTTAACGTTGATTTATACCTAAAGACTGATGTCCTCACCTCCATGCCAGCGGCATTGTGGGGGTTCCCACTTAAAACACTGGCCCAAGGCAGTGCTACCGAGACTAGATTTTCCAAGTGAGAGGTTCCTACATCCTCCAACTGTGTTTTTCTCACTGTAACATATCAGGAAAATGTGTTTTTAATTTTCCATTATCAACTACATTATAATTGTTGTGTATTTGTTTGAGATGTGCTCTTGTATTAATATGTACTTTAAGATTAAAAGTTACAGTTAATGTAGTCTACCATCAAGTATCTTTATTTGTTCTGGTTTGCAAACTGGACATTTCAAAAGGGCAGAAAAAAATACAAATAAAAATAACAGAAGATACTTATGTAAGCACTTTTCAAAAAAAAAAAAAAAAAAAAAAAAAAAATATTTATTGAATTATGTCGATCAAAGTGTAATAAATGCAGCTTTTTAAAAAGGAAAATAATTTACTATAATGTACATTATACTGTTGTCATGCTTGTACTCACCCTCAAAAATTAAGAATTAAAAAACTAAACTTACACTTTAGATAAACAAATTAGAAAAAGACAATTTATAAATTACATTTTTTATTGTGTAATATCCCTTCATGCACCATTATCTTCCCTCTTTCTCACTGTACTGTGTACAGGACCGTGTGTGTAAATATCTCCCTGTTTATTTATCTACTGCTGCTGAAACACTGCAAATTTACTCTTTGTGGAACAAATAAAGGTTATATTGTCTTATCTTAAATGTAATGCTTAAAAAAGAAATCCCTGAATCTATTTACACATCTTAACTACAATTGTTAAATAATAATAGAGTAGGTGTACCTTACACTATTTATGATAACTGTTTTCTGGTTCTGTCAAACCTAGTGGGGGAAGTAGCAACACAGTATTGTATGCATGTATTGACTAATTACTTTCTAATATAATTGTGCATTGTATTTTAGTCATACACATGCAATGAACTATGATTTCTCTTCTCTGATGCTAGTGTAATAGTGTTTCCATGGAAACGTCGTTGCCTCACTGTCTTGTTTTATAGTCTGAGGATGCAGGTGAGTCACTACAAAACACTGAGCAAAATGTACAAGAATCCCAAAGCAAAACCCAACCAAGGCCACGTTGCCCAAATTTTGGACCTTGAGTTTAAGGCTAGACGGGCTTTCATTGATGCAGATATTACAAAGGAAGAAGACCGACCTATGAAACTCTTTGATGCATATCCCTGCTTCAAAGACACTGGAAATGTCAGCTTTTTGACTTCCGTCCTTGGTACTGTGTGTTTCTGTCTGTGCAGTCTGCCCTGTATCAAGCCTGCTCAGTGGTAATAACTGAACAGAATGTTGTCCTAGGCAATGGATGAGCTGCATCGCATCATTGGTGGCACCAACCACAAATACATGGAGGAAATGAAGGGAAGATGGGCAGACCTTTGTGCTAAGATGCAGTTCTATAGAGTGTGGAAGAAGGTCCTGAAACCTCCTTTCCCCTTGGATCTGTGTGGAGGTAAGTTACTGTTTTATATACCAAATCCATTGTTTTGGCAGCCATGTTCAAACTATTCCATAAAAGGCCATTCTTGTGCCCCATTGTAGAGTTCACCATCACCCTCTTCAGTGCACTCCCATCATTGTTCCCCTCACCAACTCCACCACCAAATCAGAAATGCTAGTGAGTTGCTTCATATCCTTAAGGTGAGAATTGTTATGTTAGGCCTTTACCACTCACTGTAATGTGTCCTTTATGTACTGACATTGTTGTGCATGTTCACACTTAACAAGAACTACTTCAAAGTTCAGTTTAGTACAGTCATTTAAATCATTCATTTTCACAATTCATGAATTTAAAACACAGTTCACCTTCCCAAACATATCTGTGTACCCGTCGTTCTTTAATTATTTCATTTCAAAACCAAAATAAAAAATTAAAAAAATGGATTTCTTTCTTTTTGTTTCATTAATTTAAAACCAGAAACAGGCAAACAAAAAAAAACAAAAATGGTGTATTTTTGATTGGTTTAAAATCTAAATAACAATGTCATATTATATTGACATTGTTATTTAGATTTTGCAATAGGATTACTTTTGTTATTTAGTTGTTGCAATAGGATTACTATTGCAACAACACATCATCAGTAGGGTAAAACTAACCTGTCTCACGACGGTGTTTGATTATTTGCTTATAGTCAGTATATTTCACTTATTATTGTGCTGTAGGAAGTTTGATTTCCAGTAATTTAATCTAATAATCATCCATTTCTGCAAATTTTAATGCTTTAGAATATTTATCAGGACCTTCTTATTTTAAGATTTAACATCTTTTTTCAAGATTTCTTGTTAACTAAACTTAACTTGCTGCATGGACAGATAATGTCTCTTGTTTTAAGAATTCTCAAATGTAGTGCTTTTTCTTATATTTTATTTACCCTAATTTGCAGCAAAGGCTTTGTTTTAAGATCATATAGAGAGCAGCAGCTTTTCTGGGACAGTCCACAACAACATTAACTATGATATTGGTCAACAGATGAACTCCTCTGTCCTGTTGGTTAGGACGACGTGTCTAACAATAAAACTTAGGCTGACCACCTAACCTGGTCTGTAGGTGTTATATTGTGTTATAGTGCATTATTCTAAATGTTAAAAAATAGGTTCTGTTGTTTTCAATGGTTTGTGTCGCAGAATTGCATTGTTTTGTCTTGATATTTAAAATAAATACATGCTAACCACAGCATTAATTATAATTAAATTCAGTACATCTACACGTCTGCTATATGTTGTCACCACTAAAATGTACTTTTTTTTAGATCATCACCAACTCAGGTTGATCCAGGCTGATTAAAACCATCCCATCTGATCTGGGACATGAACTGATCCATTTATTCACACATTAGTTCTTCTAATGTCTTTAAACGCTTTTTTTGATACACACAGACCTGCTCAGAGCAAGTTACACTCCCAGTTAGGATCATGGAAAATAACATTTGCTCTGTCTCAGTATCTAGTTTAGACTTATTTAGATCTGTGTCCTGGGTATGACGGGTTTATAAGGTGAACAGTACTCAGCCATGTTGGGAAGTCCAGAAATCACACAGCATTTCACCCTATCATTGCGGTGGTTCAGGCCAGAAAATACCACAGACCAAGTATTTGTAGTGGAGTCATAGCACTCAACAATTCTGTTTCTTGTGTGACAAGAGACAACAAAGATCCGCTTGTTCATCACTGCAATGTCAAAGTCCCAGTGTGTGTGGACCATTTCAGGGACATCGTACCAGGTGTTGGTCACTGGGTCGTAAGCCTCAGCAGACCTCAGAAGTCTGGACCCATTGCTTCCTCCAACTGCAAAAATGTGGCCCATGTATGTAACAACTCCAAGGTCACACCGAGGTGTTCCCATAGGAGTGATCAGTGTCCACTGGTTGGTGTCTGAGTTGTAATACTCAGCAGTATTCAGTATTCTATTACTCTGTCCTCCACATATGTAAATCTTGTTGTTCAGTGTGGTGCAGCTGGCGTATCTCCTCTCTTCATTCATTGATGCAATGAATGTCCACTGGTTGATGTTGGGCTGGTAGCGTTCAGCAGTTCTTCGTGAGGTATGATTCCAGTAGCCTCCCATAGCGTAGATGTATCCCTTTAGCACGGTAACACTCCCAGAGTTCCGTGACTCTTTCATTGGTGACATCTCCTGCCAAGTGAGTGTGACTAGGTTAAACCTCCACACACTGTCAGAGGGGCTTGTGAATATTAAACCATTACCCAAAATATAGAAGTATCCACCAAGGTAGACAGTGTTGTAGAAGAATAAGTGAGTCATAGAATCCTCCAGACTAGGATGAGTCTGAACTATGATCCAGCTGTTAGTTCTGTAGTCAAAGGCCTCTATGGTCTTAGAATATAATCCAAACATCAGTAAGATGGCATTTGGCAAGCGACGGCAAAACAAGGTGTTTCTGATCCCAGACTCAGAGCAGAGTAACGAAGGTTGAGACATGACTTTAAGGGTATCAGAGACCAAGAGGTGGGACTCAGGGTTTGTTTTTACCACATCATTGTTAAGCACATTGTCCGTGATGTAACTTTTGTCCATCAGCCCTAGTCGTACCTTTGGTAACAGAGTAGAAATGGCTCCCTGTCGTTCCTCAGGCATGTGGTTTATCCATCTTAAAACACTTTGATAAACTGTGCTCTCCTGGGTCACACTAAGGTCATCCTGACCCAGGATATCAGCCAGCTCCTGCACCTCAAGCTGCAAAAACTCTTCACAGAGTGAAACCTCCTCAAAATTCTCACAGATAAAGTGAAAGGCCTCATACTTCAGTTGAAACAAAATGGGAATATACCAGACTTTAGTAAACTGCCACAGCCCGATGCATTTTTCTGGGCAGATATTATCCTTAAGGACTTCAAAGCATGTTTGTTCTAGACTCTTTACATTGAACTGATGCACTTCCATTATTAGATCAAAAATATTGCTGTTGTCTGAGTGACAGATATAAAGTAATTTCACTGAGTCCAAAGAGTTTGTGGGTTATAGTGTCTCTCTCAGAAGGTTTTCCCTCATTAAAGAATACTCAATCTGCTGCTGAGTCCATTGATGTGTGATCAGCTCCTGATGATGTCATCAGCAGAGTGTGTGATGATATCACAATGAAATTCACACTGACATTCCATCTGCTGGCTCCTGATTGGTGGATGGTGTTCTTTTTTTTGCCCAGTAGCCAAATAGGGTGTGTTTCAGCTCTGCATCCTCACTTGAACTTCAGGAAATGCTAATATTCTAGTTTATTATTAGTTTACACTGAGCCTACAGTTTGAAGCATGCAGACAGTTGAGATCAGATGTCTGCTGTAATGTTTTTTCTTGTTTGAACTGGGTGTGTTAATTAAAATGATCATGTGTAGGGTTTCCTTTGGTCTTTCATTTCAACACAATTTTGCATTGTACGGTACAATGAATGTACCTGTCTCTAAAAAGGACTTGGAGATAATACTCCTGTTTGACTTTTTACACTTTCATTTTAACAAACTACCAAACTGTGCAACATACGGGGAACCAAACAATTAAATGTCAACCTTGTAATGACTCATTTGGTCTCAGAGTCAAGGAGGAGTAACAAGACCAGTTAGAATGGTGTAAAAACCAAACAACGTAGTTATTAATTTACCAAATGGAGCAATAAACCAAATTAGTGGAAACAATGACAATACTTTGTAGGGAAAAAAAAACAACTAAAAATTACACCTAGAAACTCAACTAAGAAATGTAGAAGGTGCAAAGTACTACACAAACGGTCAAACAGAAACTCACTGCAAAGGAAATTGGATTAAAATGAAAAGCTCTAACAATCAAAGGGGAGTTGGTATTGATCAGAGCCGTTAGTGTTACTGGATCCTCAGTGGAAACTGGTTCACGTCCTCATTGAACCACTGACACTCTGCAGTCAGTTAACAATAATCAGCACAAACATTAGGTTCACACTGTCTCTCAATCATTTATTTCTCCTCTTCACCAACACACTCATTGTATTTATTTAGTCATTTCAGACACTTTTATTCGTATATATATATATACATATATTAGAGATGCACAATGTCACTGGCCCTGTGGATGAATCTGTTGGTGTCTGCAACCCTCAGTCTGCTCCCCCAGCAAACAACAGCGTAGAGGATCACACTCGCCACCACTGATTCATAAAACATCCTCAGCATTTTCCTGCAGATGTTGAAGGACCTCAGCCATCTCAGAAAATAGAGGCGGCTTTGGTCCTTCCTGTAGAGGGAGTCAGTGTTCCTCCCCCAGTCCAGTTTATTGTCAATCACCACAAAGACACATTGAAATATCAGAATCAGAATCAGAATCAGAAATGTTTTATTTGCCATGTACAGGGTCAGTGGGTGACTTGGGGTGTGTTCATGTGGATGGTGGCAGAAGGAAAGAAGCTGTTTTTGTGTCTGGAGGTTCTGGTCCTGATGGACCGAAACCTCCTACCAGAAGGGAGAGATTGAAACAGTTTATGACCGGGGTGGGAGGGGTCGGCCACAATCTTTCCTGCACGCCTCAAAATCCTGGAGGAAATATAAGAAAATACCATCAATATGGCAGCTCAGACTGAGTTGGTAAGGCTCGGACCCTTTCTTAAAAAAGTAAGTCTTTAAGTGCTTTTCAGAAGAATCTACAGAGAGGAAGCCCACTGCTCCTCCATGGTGGGTTACAGTGCTGGCCCTAACCTCTCTGGTGCCCTAGGCCACATTTTCTTATAGTGCCCCCTTATATGCAGTTTTTTTTAATTCCAAGTAATTGATTTTTACATTATTGTTATTATTATTATCAGGATCATTTCTAACACTTGCATAGTGGTCTTCACTATATCCACAAAGAAGCTTTATAGAAGGAGAAAACATGAGCAAAATTACTTTTCTGACATTTTATTTAATTTTGATGAAAGGGTTTCACATACACATATAAGAACACAGACAAGTAAATAAAAGCCAATTTAAATATCTTAGTGACAGGTTAAAAGTCAGTCAGTCAGTCAGTCAGTCAGTCAGTCAGTCAGTCAGTCAATAAAATAAATAAATAAATATTAATATTATTAGAGTAAGGCTTTGCACAAAAACAAGATACAAATAAATGATAGATAGATAGTGGTGGGTTGGCTCATCAAGTATTCTTTTTAATATAAATACTTATGACTAAAATATTTTACTATTTTGTGAAAAGATGCAAAACGTCCAGATTTAACATAACATTACTGAAATTGTAGAAATGAACACACATTAATTTAAAGAATTGCAGTTCACAGAGGTATTGAACAAAGAAACTATTTATTAAAATAGTGTCTTTTTGATGGTGATTTATAAAACAGTTTGAACCAACACAAGCTATAAAAGCTCCATCCATTCTATGAGAGAGTTTTGTCTCAAAAATATCCACAAATATATCCACAATTTTCACGTGTTTTATCATGTATGTGTAACCGGTTCTAAACAAATTTTGTGAAAATTTAAACTAAAGGTCTGGAATCACCACTTTCATTAAATGATGTCCTGGTTCGGGGTAAAGACAAAAAAAAAAAAAGTCTTTGGCTGTAGAAAATGAAAGACTTCACACAGAGAATAATGCACAGACACAAACTGCTTAGGTTGTTATACCAAAATTATTATTTTAACAATTTTCACAGGTTTTGGCATTAACAATACCACAATTTATTCCCCAAAACAAAAAAATAAAATAAAAACTGGCCAAAAAAAAAAAAAAAAATACGCTGTAGATTTAGTCCCTTTTTGTTGTGCACAACTTTAACTCAGTCCAAAAAAAATGTTGAAAATAAATCCGTTTTAGGAGTGGGTTTCTGAGTCACAAGTGTTGGAAAGATCTTACTGGTGTAGGAGACATGAAATCCAAGTCCTACTGAAGCACTGAGAATCTGAAACGATTGTCAACTCCACAGCCACAGGTCCTCGTGTTGGTAGAATTCAGCACAGAGCGGACAGACGGCTCCTCCTTCACACTGAGACTCCTCCCACAGTCCAGGCTATCATGACAAGTACACAGCATCAGACACTGTGAAGTCCAAACCATCCAAAAAAGAATCAAAAATATTGAGTTTCTTATTTTCTTTCTTTTAAAGAAAAACATTTTCTTTTGCTGGGCTGTCTAGTTGCGTGGGGCAGGGCCTTAAAAGGGCAGAGCACCATCAGGTGGGGTTGGATCAGCTGCGTAATGGGCAGAGGACATCACCTCAGAGCAGCAGGGTGCACAGCGCGAGCAGAGCCATCCAGCTGACATTAGAGTGCAGTGTATGAGAGAGGAGCAGAGACGGTATGTTAATCATTGGGTAATGTACGTTAAGGATAAAATACTCTGGGTAGGCGTGAGTTTGACAGACAGGTCAGCGCGTGTTTGACAGGCAGGCGTGTGCAATGCACTAACTGTGCAGCAGATGGAATGGTCTGATCAGTGAGACGTCATCCTTTCTTAGTAGAATATTTGATTTGAGTAGTGTTTAAGTTAATAAAAGAACTATTTGGTTAAATAACTAAAGTCAAATGATCAAAAGTAAGTCTTTAGTTAAAGATAAAGAAAAAGTTCCAGGTGATGTCATAAATTGAAAATTATAATGGTTGGTTTAAAGTGATGGATATTAATACTTAATACTTAGTAAAATATGTGTTTACAATTTAATTAATAAATTAACAATGAATAAGTAAGTAAATACATTAAATAAATAAATAAATGCAATTTGAGGAAAATGTAATTGAGATTACAAGTATTTCCAAGTTTAAATACATTTCAAACTAAGGATTTATAATAACTATTTATAAATTAAGTACATTTTAGGTTTGATTTTTAGTTGTGTATTGGTTTATTAGGTGAGTATAATTTGAGCATACTGTTTAATATTACAAAAGCATTTAGTTTAAATCAGGAAAATGGATCAAATTAACTAAAAATAACAGTAAATTTAGATTCTTTCATTTAAATGCAGATATAAAATCCCAGCATGAGAAAATTGTTAATTATGCTTTGATTCTAACTTTCCCTCTTCTTCCTTTGTCCAGGTTAACAACCTGTTTGACCTGCTGAACCAATGGACAGTTAAAATAAACTCTCAACCAAGCACAGAGTTGTTCTCAGCGTCCTCTGTCTTCCTCTCTGGTCCTTCAAGTTGGGCCGTGGTGTTACAAACACATACAAACTGGACAGACATCACGTCAAAAATCCCATGTTTTTTTCCTTAGTGTTAAAGAGAGCTGACTATCACTCAACCTCCCTCCACAGTGCACATGGAAAACATGGTAACCACACAGTCACACTGCCACCTAGCGGATTTTACCCTCAAGTGTCTGTCAACTGCTGTAAAGTGTCATAAAAAATAATTAGAATCCTAAAAATTGACACAAACATATAAATAAAATAAGGACATAGCCCCACCACATTTGTCTACTTACACATTGACATAGAAAGCTTATACTTTGTTAATGATTTACTGAAAACTTAAATATGTATTTATAAATGCTGAATACTTAACACATCAAATAACAGTAACTTTTATGTGGTTACATCTGTGTGTATTTATCATGAAGTATCATGTGTAAATCTTCAATTGTGCTTGTGAATTGTGTAAAGTAAAATAGACAGATGTTGCCATGCAACCAATGTTTTTGTTAAGCTAGTATTTTATCTGTTTGTGTTTAGCACTAGCTGCTAACATGTCTTAGCATAGTCGCTCTGCTAACTTGTTTGATAAAACATGACAATTCATTAATCCATGATAGTCAAACACTGACTTACCTCTGGCTTTTCCACATTTTCCTCCTCTTCTTTCTGTGTTTTTCTTCCCTGGACACCAGATCATTAGTTTGGTTGTTTAGACATGACGTCACTGCTGCAGCAGTAAACAGTAAACATCTGGTCCAGCTGTCCTGGGTCACGCTTCAGACAACTGTCAATCAATTTGGGAGTAAAACTATTTTATTTATTTTAATCAAAACTAGACTAACTAATTATTAATAATACTATCAAGTTAAGTTACTAATATCAGCGCTTTGATTGTGTAATTCATAATTTTATTTTTGCCACCCCCTAGCATTAACTATACTGCCTATGCCACGGGCCGGCCCTGGTGGGTTAAATCACGGTTTTTTTCAACACTTGGGTAGTGACCCCATATATATATATATATATATATATTTGTTTTTTTTTTAAAATAAAAAAATACATTTTTAAATAAATTAAAACATGTTATAATAATATTAATTTAAAAAATAATTCAGACCTTGGCAGCCCACTGCCCCTCCGGGTTGTGACCCTCTGTAGGGTCACTTGGAAATAAAATAGAGTCACCTGAAATGTCTTGTGATAATGAAAATTAAAAAAAAAAAAAAAATGATTAAAATTATACTTTTACTTTCTAAAAATACATATTTAAAAAAGAATAAAGTAAATAAATAAATTAAAAGAAGTAATTTTTAAATGTGTTCCAATCACAATCTCAGAAACTGTACTCTCTACTTTCACTTTGTCACATATAAATCTATATAAAATGCAGTATATAAATATCTGAGCCTGCACCTATTGTTACTTTGTGCACTGATACTGGCTACTCTGTATCTGTAAAACAAACATGATCAAAACACTAATTTTAGAAAAAAGTCTCTATAAATGTGTGATATAAAATGTGAACCAGTCACTGAGCTGTCAGTTCATTGATGTGACTTTATTTTATGACTGTGTAGTTGGTTAATCATGACCTTGTAACTTTTACAACTTAAACTACCTCTTTTTTTCACTTTAGAATGACATTGCAGGATTTGATCCATAGTGACGCTCTGGTCCCTTTAACTGCCTGCAGCCCATGAAGGTGAAGATCCTAAAGGTAAAGGCCCAGACAGCAAAACATGTTTAATGTTGAATTATGGTCAAAAAGGTTGATTTTTGGTTAAGGTCGACAATTGATGGTGAATCAACCATCAAACAATCATCAAATTCTAGCCAAATTACCAATGTTGAAAAGATGTCATTGAATCAATATTGTTTTGTGGTCGAATTTTTATGATTGAAATGCCAATATCTAATTGATATTGACTCAACGTATGCTGTTTGTCTCTGTAGTTTGTCTCTGTAGTTTGACACTCTCTGTCTCTCTCTCTTTCTCGCTCTCTGTAAATTATGAATTAGAAAAGTAGTTTTTTTAATGAGTAAACCAATAGGACAGTCAGTGAGTGTGTGAGCTGATGGTATTCTTTAATGCTCCTCCCCCTGTAATCATGTGACATTATCACCATAGCAACAGGCTTCACTTGTCGTATGTGTTCATGGGTCAAGGTTGGTCCAGGTGAGACTTTATGAAATTCAACAACTGCCTCTCAGTTCAACAGTTTGACCTGTGCATATGAATGTATTTAGCATGGCCACCACTTAAACACTTCTGGGGCTAAAGTAACAGTGGATAGGAAAGGAGGTACACTGTAAAAAATAAAGTACATTTACAGGAAATGTTCTGTAATTTTGCACAGATTTTTCCAGTTTTTCATTAAAACAATAAAATGCTAGTAGATTTACAGACATTTTCAGTAATTTTAAGTTTTCTGTTTAAAATTACTGTTAATTAACCATAATGTAAGATTACATTAATATCATGTTTTTAATGACCTTTTGACTGTAATTTTACATACAATTTTCTGTATTTTTTTACAGGTTTATGACCATTTTCCATAATACAATGTAATAAATGTAACTTAACAGTAACCAGAAGTAATTTAAATATTTACCTTTAGAATTACAAGTATCTAACATAATATATTACAATATTAATATGTTTTTAAAGGTAATTCAACCTATTTCTTTAATATTCAAATTTGACATAAAATCTGATGTAATTTTACAGATCTTTCCTAATAATGATAATGAAGAAATACATGTAAAATTCCAGAAATGTTTTAATCCAAGGTGAGTACCCTCTGAAACACAACACACAGACAATGGGGATAATCATACTGTGATTGTAAAACAGAAACAAAAAATACCTCAACCACCGTTTATTTATTTTGTCAATACATTTTTGTTACTAAAACTAAACATTATTTTGCTATTTAATTCCCTGTGAGTGTGTGGTTTATTTTCTGGTATTTTAAAGGTTACATTGAGATTTAAAGGTTGATAAGTTACTATACATTTTATTAGAAGTAAAAAAAACTATATTTACCTGTTTTTCTTTTACTGAGAAGAGTCACCATCGTTAAAAGTTATTTAGCATCTCTAGGACTATTTCTTAATTTATGTTTCTACTGTTTACCATTTTTATTCATTACCAAGTAAGAATACCCAGGACCCCGCCCATTGTCTACCACCACCTTAAATAGTATTAAAACCGTGGTCACCTGGGACGGGTGTTACCCAAAGTTTTACAAGTAGTGATATGATACTGTACTTTTTCAGTAACAGTCATGTTTTGATAGATAGGGATAAAACTGCTTAGTGATTATTATTGTTCTTGTTGTGTTTGTATTCCTAAACTTTAGTGAAATGTAACTGTTTCTACAGGGATGGTGGGATACAGCTTAGTGCAGTATTGTGCTGCTATACACAAAGTGTGGGGGTCCTTTCTCACCCCTGTCACAGGAGCGTGCACGTAGCCAGGCTGACATCACCTGGGTTAAGTGAGTGAGTTGATATCTCAGTTCATAGTGCAGCTGCTCTCTGACAGAGAATGTTTGGTTAGGTGAAACCCGCTAACGGAGATAAATCCAGGATATACGTATCCAGCTTTGTAGTACAGGCCCACAGAGCTACACATCTTTAAACTACAGATGATCGCTTCATCTTCATAATAAACATGTTTAGAGGAACAAATGTTTACACAAATAATGTGTAGTAGAAGTGGTGTTTGTGTGTCTTTTTCCAATGTGTGTGTGTGTGTGTGTGTGTGTGTGTGTGTGTGTGTGTGTGTGTGAACCCTCCATGAGTGGCTCTGATTGGCTGCAGGGGGGTCAGATCTACATGAAGGCTCTGCAGTATCCTTTTACACAAGTGTTCTCAACCTGGGGGTCAGGACCCCATTTGGGATCATGAGACTACTGGGAGGGGGCCACCAGATGCCTTCAAGAAACTAAAAATACTTTTTTGGTTTCAACAATTTCAGCCCATTTTTACTTATTTTTACCATTTTTCTGCAACTTCACCAAACATTCCATATTTTAACCTATTTTCATCACTTTTTCTTGCCATATTTTTGTTCATTTTAGTGCGTTTTGTTGCATATTTTTCCCTCTTTCAAGAAATTTTAAGCACTTATAAACCCTTTCCACCACTTTCTCACCTAATGACCCATTATTGTCACTTTTAACCTCTTTTCACCATATTTCATGATTATTTTTGAGAATTTACCCACATTCACCATTTGTCGTGCCCATTATTTGAAAGTTTAAATTGTTTCAATATTGACACTTTGAACCCTTTTTTAAACACTTTTTCTGTCCATTTTTGCCCACTCTAATTTGTGACTTTTAGCCAATTTCTGTGGTTTTTAAAATCCTATTTTACCACCTTTTCCACCATTTTTGGTCACTTTTAACCCATTTTATTTCTGATTACAACACTGATTTACATCTTTAAGATGACTATAATAATAGTAAACATTCCTGGTTAACAGTGGATATTATTCAGATAAATAAATACGTGTTAATCACATTAGAACAATGGACCATCATTTTGCTGACTTTATGATGGGTCCCCTAAATGCACACACACACACACACACACACACACACACACACACACACACACACACACACACACACACACACACACACACACACACACACACACACACACACACACACAGACACAGACACAGACACAGACACAGACAGACACACAGACAGACACACAGACACACAGACAGACACACAGACACACAGACAGACAGACACACACACAGACACACACACACACACACACACACACACACACACACACACACACACACACACACACACACACAGCATTGTGCCTCTCTGAGCTACTGCTGCGCTAACAGACACAGACAGGTCTGTAATCAAAGGAATCAATGATATTCATCAACCTCAGTGAACTCACTGACATTTTTCAGCTCATGGACAAAAGGAAGTTATTGTTATAACTGCAACAAATAAATATATCTCTGTGATCTACAAAACACTGACAAACACAGACAGACAGACAGACACTGACAAACACAGACAAAACTGACTAACACAGACAGACACACAGACAGGTTTTCAATTTCAACAATTAATCCCTCTATAAAAAGTGAGGGAGATGATTTTTAGTTTTAATTTTACGTGAGGGTGTGGATGATGTAAAAAAGCATTTGATGAAGACAATTATTCTGAAATGTGTTGGTTTCTGAACCACTTTATTATTGATGTTAACAAAGATTTTAGAACTCTCACATTAACAAATAAATGACTTTGATCACCGTGCTTTCCTTTTGTTGTTATATTGGAATAGTTTTTGTAACGTTACACAACAGACAAATTCACTCAGAAAAACAACATACAAATTGATATATATATATATATATATATATATAATGGGTTGAACGACGATCATTTTAAAGGTTGACTTTATGTGAACACTTGTTGAGTCGACGTCGGTTAGTCGATGACATCACAAAGTGCCACAGCCGTGCTGAGTGACAGCCAAGTGCAAAAAAAAAATTTACACTGACTCCCCCTTAAACTTTTAAGCATTAACTTCACCCACCAGAGCATCTAATGCTGAAAACCACCACAACACCATCACTATTTAGTCCTTCAGAAATATTCACTGTTACATTTTGACAACATTCAAAGATTTGCATCAATACGATTGGCCCATAGAATGTGACATCACTGTGCACCAGCACCTCCTAAGAACTTTGTACAGCTGACTTCTGCTGTGACAACTAGAAGCACACGAGCCTCCACCAGGGGGCAGTGTACCATAGCCACAATCATCCTTCTCATAGAAAGAACAGCCACTCTCACTGATCAAAGGCTTTATAAAGCACAGTCATGTACACAGTAAGGAAATAAGGGTTATTTATTATTGGTAATTGTTATTAATTGAATTTTAACTCTAGTATTTGAGAATATAATTGTAAATTACTTTCAGAGGCCAATAATAACTGAAATTTGAAAAAAAATGGCAGTCACTGTAATTTTAATTAAACATGGATAATTTAAGATGTAATTGTAATTGAAAAATGTAATTGACCCCAACCCTAGAAAGTGTAACAAACACATACGTTGAATTCTACCCATAATAACGTATAAATCTCTAGCTACGTGTAGTGTAACGCAGTGGCTCCCAAACCTTTAGTGCCCATGGTACACCAACGGACATGTATAAATCTGAAGACACACATATTGTGTAAAATAGCCTTTATAACACGTGTTATCACTCATATCATGTACAATATCTGTAAATGTGAATAATTATTTACTAATGCCAAATAAAATATGACAAAGACAACTATATTACTCATTAAATATTTATTTACAAAATATTAAAAACTTAGGTATAGAGTTTGCCTCTGTATTATGAAATGAGTGAATACAAAGTTATCCTGTGACTGAAAATGAAGGCGGAGCTTCATCTGAAGTGTTGCTTTGCATTATTATAGTGCATTCCTGTGTGTGTGTGTGTGTGTGTGTGTGTGTGTGTGTGTGTGTGTGTGTGTGTGTGTGTGTGTGTGTGTGTGTGTGTGTGTGTGTGTGTGTGTGTGTGCGTGTGCGTGTGCGTGTGTGTGTGTGTGTGGGTGGGTGTGGGGCAGCTTCAGGTTGGACTGGTTCTACATATTTTATGCAGTGAAGTAATGAGGGTGTGTTAGAGTCCCAGCACACATACACACACACACACACACAAACACACACAAAAGAACACAAACAAGTAAATAAAAGTTAATTTAAATAAAGATCTTAGTGACAAGTTAAAAATACAAAGTATTAATATTATAAGATTAAAGGCATTGCACTAACAGCTTTAGCCAAAATAAAAACAGTATTGAACACACATCAACATCAAGCTAATCATAATTTTATAAAACACAAACTGTGACATCACTATTTACATTTGCATTAAAATACACAGTTATCTTCAAATGACGTTAAACTACAATGAAATAAATTAATAGATTGCTGTTGCCATGCAATCAGCGTCTTTTTGTTAAGCTAGTTACTTATTTTATTTGTTTCTGTTTAGTGCTAGCTGCTAACAGCTAATGCTCTGCTAGCTGCTAACAGCAAACGCTCTGCTAGCTGCTAACAGCTAACGCTCTTGAAGTGTATCAAAGTATTTAACATCCTGATATTAAAAGGTTTTTATTCTTTTGAACAAAGATGAACTGTTTCTTATACATCACAGCAAAGAGCTTAGAGGCCTTCATTTTTGAGTCAGTGTACCACTGAGATATATTTAAACTTGGGGGTCAAACAACAAGCTCCCTGTTTCACTGATTGATAGGTTGTCTTTTTCTCATCTATTTCTAGAGCAAGGTGATTCCATATATGGTGATGAGATATGACCCTGTAGGATGACCTTTCTCTTGTCTATATAGACATTAGCTCATAGTATAGATCATACTTGGACTGCATTAAGAAATGTGGAATCATGAAAATAATTTAATTTGGCAAAATCATGTTAATTTGTGCACAACTTAAATTGTTTGACGCTCGTTCACATAGCGATTATTACCATATTTTCCAGCGTAAAGGATGTTTTTTTTTTTCATTCAAAGTTGAGTGTGTGAACAATGTGGGGACTTCCCTCATTGTAACACCATGATTGATCACATGATCAATCAAGGTGGTTCAGATCTCATCAGAGATTACAGTCCTTTGCTTTCCTCTTCCTCCTCCTCTTCCTCTCACTCCTCTGGCTCCGCCTCTGTTTCCAATATTAGCATCTATTGGTCCAAAACAGAAACACTCACCTGTTGCCCTTTTATGCTGAAGGTCTGATTGATAATTGTAAAACTGTGTGACAGGTGTTTGATCATGTGATCAGTTAGTGAGCATAGTAGAGGGGTGCATGAGTTACATGTTGTGGTCATTGTGTCTCAAATAGCAGTATTTGTGTTTAAAAACTGAGAAAAACTGTAACTGTGATTGTCTCAAACATCCTGGTGGTGTAAAGCCTGATCTGAAGTGTGTTTTTAATGTGATTATTATTACTAGGACTACATTCAAATCTGAAAAGGCTCTGGAACAAAGACAGGTTTAGCTGTTGGTGTATTTAATTACAGTAACTGGTGATGTATCACAGCAGAATGAGGGGAAACTGGTTTCATATGTTTTATACTGGGAAGGAATGAGGGCGTGGAGGAGTCCTCACCTCACACACACACACAGTCACAGAGCAGACACACACACACACACTGATGAAGAACTGACCAACATCTGAAACAGGAAGGACAGCAGACCTCCAGGAACAAACTCTGCAGAGAAAAGGTTTGAGTCTGTGTGAGAGAGAGATACATTAATGTATTTATAGACATTCTGTCCATGCATGTATGTATATATACATGTACATGTACTGTATGTATATATGTATGTACGGATGCACATGTGTGTCTCTATGGATATATGTATTTATTTTTTTGTCTTTACAAGTCATAGACATTATAATACAGTAAGTGTGTGTGATATTATAATAATTATAATAATGTGCTATTAGAGGGTGAGGGGAGGAGCCAACAACAAGTTAATAATAGACTAATATGTGGGGCAAAGGCAGGGGCGTAGCACCACATTTTGGGTTCTGGGTACAAACCATCTTGTTGGGCCCCTCCTGTAACTTTTAATATGTACACTTTTATTTCACCTGGAAACTAAACTGGTATTATTATATAAACTTTCTTTTTATTTTTACATCAACCCAGAAGTTTCTGGGTCGTGACCCCATTTTAATATCACAAATGTCCAGCGACCCCTGGGACATTTTTTTCAAGAATTAGTTTCTGATCATGTTTATTAAAGTGTGTTATTAATACAGAGTAGCCAGGATTATGTATTTATATACTGTATTTTATTTGAACTAGATTTATATGTTTGAGAATGTTTACATATAGGGTACAGTTATTTGATATTTATTGTCTGTGATGTGTATTTGAAAAACAATAATTAAAAAAAAAGTTTTCATCTACTTTTTTTTTTTTTATTTTATTTTATTTTTTTAATTACTCGACATTTAAACCCCATTTTAATTCCAGGCTGACCCCACATGGGGTCCTGACCCCAAGGTTGAAAAAACTGCAATAACCTAATGACTCCATCCATCCATCCATCCATCCATCTTCTCCCGCTTAGCCGTTTCCGGGTCGCGGGGGCAGCATCCTCAGTAGGGAGGCCCAGACTTCCCTCTCCCCGGCCACTTCCTCCAGCTCTTCCGGGGGGACCCCGAGACGTTCCCAGGCCAGCCGAGAGACATAGTCTCTCCAGCGTGTCCTGGGTCTTCCCCGGGGCCTCCTTCCGGAGGGACGTGCCCTGAACGCCTCACTAGGGAGGCGTTCAGGGGGCATCCTAATTAGGTGCCCGAGCCACCTCATCTGGCTCTTCTCGATGCGGAGGAGCAGCGACTCTACTTTGAGCCCCTCCCGAATGACTGAGCTTCTCACCCTATCTCTAAGGGAGAGCCCAGCCACCCTACGGAGGAAACTCATTTCGGCCGCTTGTACCCGTGATCTTGTTCTTTCGGTCATGACCCAAAGTTCATGACCATAGGTGAGGGTTGGAACGTAGACTGACCTGTAAATCGAGAGCTTTGCTTTTTGGCTCAGCTCCCTCTTTACAATGACGGACTGGTGCAGACTCTGCATCACTGCAGACGCCGCACCAATCCGCCTGTCGATCTCTCGCTCCATCCTTCCCTCACTCGTGAACAAGACCCCGAGGTACTTGAACTTCTCCACCTGGGGCAGAACCTCATCTACAACCCGGAGAAGGCACTCCACCTTTTTCCGGTCGAGAACCATGGACTCGGATTTGGAGATGCTGATTCTCATTCCGGCCGCTTCACACTCGGCTGCGAACCAATCCAGTGAGAGTTGAAGGTCACGGTATGTTGGAGCCAACAGGACCACATCATCTGCAAAAAGCAGTGTTGCAATACTGAGGCCCCCGAACCGGACCCCCTCAATGCCCTGACTGCGCCTAGAAATTCTGTCCATAAAAGTTATGAACAGAATCGGTGACAAAGGGCAGCCCTGGCAGAGTCCAACCCTCACCGGAAATGATTTCGACTTACTGCCGGCAATGCGGACCAGACTCTGACTCCGGTCATACAGGGAACGAACAGCTCCTATCAGGAGGTTCGATACCCCATACTCCCGGAGGACCCCCCACAGGAATCCCCGAGGGACACGGTCAAATGCCTTTTCCAGGTCCACAAAACACATGTGGACTGGTTGGGCAAATTCCCATGACCCCTCAAGGACCCTGCTGAGGGTGTAGAGCTGGTCCACAGTTCCACGGCCAGGACGAAAACAACATTGCTCCTCCTGAATCCGGGGTTCAACTATCCGGCGGACCCTCCTCTCCAGTACCCCTGAATAGTCTGATCCCTCTATAATTGGAACACACCCTCCGGTCCCCCTTCTTAAAAAGGGGGACCACCACCCCGGTCTGCCAATCCAGAGGCACTGCCCCCGATGTCCACGCGATATTGCAGAGTCGTGTCAGCCATGACAGCCCCACAACATCCAGGGCCTTGAGGAACTCCGGGCGGATCTCATCCACCCCCGGAGCCCTGCCACCAAGGAGCTTTTTAACCACCTCGGCAACCTCAGCCCCAGGATAGGAGATCCCACTCTCGGGTCCCTGGGCCCTGCTTCCTGATTGGAAGGCATGTCGGTGGGATTGAGGAGGTCTTCGAAGTATTCCCCCCACCGATCCACAACGTCTCGAGTCGAGGTCAGCAGCGCACCATCCGCACCATACATAGTGTTGACGGTGCACTGCTTCCCCCTCCTGAGATGCCGGATAGTGGTCCAGAATCTCTTCGTAGCCGTCCGGAAGTCATTCTCCATGGCCTCACCAAACTCCTCCCATGTCCGGGCTTTTGCCTCGGCGACCGCCGTGGCTGCACTCCGCTTGGCCCGTCGGTACCTGTCTGCTGCCTCCGGAGTCCCACAGGCCAGGTAGGACTCCTTCTTCAGCTTGACGGCATCCCTCTCCCCCGGTGTTCACCAACGGGTTCGGGTATTGCCGCCACGACAGGCACCGACTACCTTGCGGCCACAGCACCGGTCAGCCGCCTCAGCAACAGAGGCACGGAACATGGCCCACTCGGACTCAATGTCCCCCGCCTCCTCCGAGACATGGTTGAAGTTTTCCCGGAGGTGGGAGTTGAAGCTCCTTCTGACGGGAGACTCTGCCAGGCGTTCCCAGCAGACCCTCACTATACGTTTGGGTCTGCCGGGTCTAACCGGCATCCTCCCCCGCCATCGGAGCCAACTCACCACCAGGTGGTGATCAGTTGACAGCTCCGCCCCTCTCTTTACCCGAGTGTCCAAGACATGCGGCCGCAAGTCCGATGACACGACTACGAAGTCGATCATCGAACTGCGGCCTAGGGTGTCCTGGTGCCAAGTGCACATATGGACACCCTTATGCTTGAACATGGTGTTTGTTATGGACAATCTGTGGCGAGCACAGAAGTCCAACAACAAAACACCGCTCGGGTTCCGATCAGGGGGGCCGTTCCTCCCAATCACGCCCCTCCAGGTCTCACTGTCGCTGCCAACGTGAGCGTTGAAGTCCCCCAGCAGGACGAGGGAATCCCCAGAAGGAGCACTCTCCAGTACTCCCTCTAAGGAATCCAAGAAGGGTGGATACTCCGAGCTGCTGTTTGGCCCATAGGCACAAACAACAGTCATGATCCGTCCCCCCACCCGAAGGCGGAGGGAGGCTACCCTCTTGGGTAAACTCCAACGTACAGGCACTAAGTCGGGGGGCAAGAAGTATAGCCACCGGCGCCTCTCACCATTGGCGACTCCAGAGTAGAAGAGAGTCCAACCCCTGTCGAGAAGGCTGGTTCCAGAGCCCTTGTTATGTGTCGAGGTGAGACCGACTATATCTAGTCCGAACTTCTCCCCCTCGCACACAAGTTCAGGCTCCTTCCCCGCCAGAGAGGTGACATTCCACGTCCCTAACGCTAGCTTCTGTAGCCGGGGATCAGATCGCCAAGGCCCCCGCCCTGGACGACTGCCCGATCCACACTGCACCGGCCCCATATGATCCCTCCTGCGGGTGGTGGGCCTACGGGAGCCTAATGACTCCATATCCATTAATTGTATTTTATAAATCTGTTCTACTATATTTTAATAGTTTATTGAATATTGTGTTTTTGACATACTTTTGCTACAATTTAAGGGGCGGCTGGTAATTTTTAGATGATTTATTTATTTATTTTTTTTGGGGGGGAGGTATAACTAACACGACTTACACATTCATTCATTCATTAATAATAATAATAAAAAAAAAAAAATTATAAATAAAAGGAAGAGGGATCAATGATGGTTTCGACATCTAGCAGGAGGAGGCTAACCCAGAGCCAATGAGGTCCCCCCACCACCCAAGCACCTACCCCGAGGACGTTAATAATAATAATAATAATGATAATAATGACAATAATGATAATAATGACAATAATAATAATAATAATAATAATAATAATAATAATAATAATAATAATAATAATAATAATTATTATTATTATTATTATTATTATTATTATTATTATTATTATTATTATAAATACAATGGGGGGAAATAAAACTTTTTGAAAATCAAAGATACATAAGATTATATTAATAGTAACAATAGTGAATATGTAGTCATGGTTGGGAGGGTTACTTTTAAAAAGTAATTCAGTACAAATTACAAGTTATTTGTTAAAAAAGGAATTAGTAACTTACTCTAAGTATCACTATATTAAAGTAATGTAACTGATTACTTTTGGATTACTTCAACACCAAACCTGCAAATAAAGACATAAAAGGATAGAATACGTGTAACCTGCTCACTGTATTATGAACAATTCAGCTGAATCACTGACCTAAATCACAGACCACACCTCTGGGATGGTCACCTGTAATTCCTGCTAGAAGGATCTGTGGCTAACGGCGCTAACACAACCAATATGTCCAAACATTTGGCCACACGACACGGTGTTATACTCAAGTAAGCTGTGTCTGTGACATACTTAGCAGCACCAGTGCTAGCACTAGCATTAGCACAGCAGGTCAAATTAAACAACTGGCTAACGTTGTGTGATAATGATTAAAATGAGGTTAATTAATTATCCTCAGCCAGGGGTCTGCAACATGTGGCTCTGAAGCCTTATGTGGCCCATTGACTCTTTTGTAATGGCTCCCTATAGCTTTAAAATAATATTGAATTAAATCAATATTTTCTCACAGAGGTTTTTAATGATTAATTACTTTGACACCAAATAAAATCATGATATAACAATTTGTTAACTTAAAAATAAATCACATTATGCAATGACTCAGCACTTTCCTACTTCACCTCCTGAAACATCTACAGACCATTAACTTTCCTACACCTGTGGTTAACCTGAAGTTTTAAATCCCTGGTAAGATAATTAAACCAACTAAAGACTATTCTAGAAGTAAATATACATTTTAATTGTGTGGGAACAGATTCATTTACCTGCCAACATGTCGGCTAAATATGTATGTTTGATATGTGGCAAGAAATTAGCAATTAGCATGTGTTAACTGACATTATGTGTTATCAAATTCAAGTTACTCACTCAAACACACACACACACACACACGCACACACACACACACACACACACACACACACACACACACACACACACACACACACACACACACACACACACACACACACACACACACACTCTGCACGTGCCTGGTGCCTCATAATAATGTAGCAGGACTGTGCAATAATGCCATGGTGTTATATTTTTATTCCTTCTATTTTATTTATTGTCTGTAGGTTTTGTGTAAAATGACTCTGTGTAATAGATGATGTGTTAGCAGCTTATTTATGCAGCTTGGAGTCCAAAAGTCATTTACCTACGGGGACACCACAGTGTATCGTGTGGTATCTTTAGTGGTTTCCATGACAATAAGGCAGTTGATGATTGACTATTGTTTAAAGTCTACACTATGCGTGTGTGTGTTTTATTGGTCTTTAATCCTGACATTTCTCATTGTTTACATTGTGTTTAAGTTTTTATATATTTGTAGTTTGTTCATTTCTCTAATGGTGTTTACTTTGTCGCTTCTACTAGAGTTTCAAGTAGATAGTTTATTAAATTTGTAGTTTTTATTATTATTATTCCCTCTTCTTTTAACTACTCCTGCATTTTCAACACATTTCAACAAGTTTGGTGTCAAACTGTTCAAATAATTTAATTTGTGCTGTTTTAAATAATGTCTAACTTTTCAACTTTTTTTTTTTTAAACTATTTAACTGTTCATTTTTCATCACCATTCGAATATTTTAAACCTTCAACAGTGAACTTCAGCTGTTCATCCATTCTTCAACTGATTTCAACCTTTAACTTGGTCATCTGTCTGTTCACTTTCAGATAAAACAATCAACACATTTCAGCTTTTATCAACTTTTTCAATGCTAGGCAAGTGCTAACACTAGGCTAATGCTAATGCTAAAGCTGATGTTAATGTTAAGCTAATACAGTGCCAGCACCTGCATCCTCATTTATATTTTCTTCAGTAAATGTAAATATTCTACTTTTCATTGTTTAGTAGTGAATATGTTGTTTTCTTTTTCCTGGGATCCTCAGCATTATCTCCTCTTCTTCATGGTTAGCCTTAGCACTGATCATCTTATACTCTGTTCTTTATCTCCCTTTTTTGTATGAATGCAGTTTTTAATGGTTTTAAAAAGCATTAGTAATAAAGTCACTTTTGAAATTAACATACAGGCCTGAGTGCCTTGTGTTATATTTCGTTGGGTGAAAGTCCAAAGGTGGCATTGTCCTCCATTTTTGTCCACATACTGGTGTCACACTGAATGCACCAATCTGCTTTTTTCACCTCCAATACCGATATCTGGTGTTTCCTATTGGCCGATACCGATCCGATACATATATGAATTACAGTCAGTGCAATTAACAATGTAAAATTAAATAATGAAGGATCTGAAATTGAGAGAAAAAAAACAAAAAAAAAAACAGCTAAACTAGCTTCGTTGGTAAACATTAAAAAGAAACAGAAATCTTCTTTTTAAAATGGCTTAGTAGAGAATTTAGCGTTAGCATTGCATTTAACGTTAGCATCACAGTAAGTAGAATTTAGCATTAGCATCACAGTGTGTAGCATTTAGCGTTAGCATCAGAGTGTGTATCATTTAGCGTTAGCATTAGAGTGTGTAGCATTTAGCGTTAGCATCAGAGTGTGTAGCATTTAGCATTAGCATCACAGTGTATAGCACTAACTCTCATCCAGTCAGTGTGCTGTTAAACTTCAGAGCTCCAGATATTTGTTGTGAAATGAAACTCAGAGCTTTGACATCTTTTATCTTCTCTAATGTGTGTTTTCACTCTTTACCATGATACTCAGGTAGTGCTGTCTGTCTCACACTCATATTTTCAGCTCATCATCTCATGACGTGGAGATGGATCAGGACACGGTGAAGGAACAACATGAGATCCAGACTGAAGATCAGAGGTGAGACCACGTCAGAGCTCAGCACTCACACCTCTGTACATCAGTGTTACACTGTGTGTGTGTGTGTGTGTGTGTGTGTGTGTGTGTGTGTGTGTGTGTGTGTGTGTGTGTGTGTGTGTGTGTGTGTGTGTGTGTGTGTGTGTGCAAGGACCAGGAAGAAGCTCGCATCTGGACCTGGACCCAGCTGTGTGTCCTTTAGAAGTGACCGGTCCATGCACAAACTCATTCACTTCAAAGGAGGTCCATCTACTGACCCACAGTGAGTCCACATAAAGAAGGTTGCTGGTTGTCTTCCTGATGGTCCAGGGGCCTCATTTATTGATCCGTTCATAGAACTGGTTCTAAATACGTTCAGACCAATGAAATGTAGAATGTGCACCAGTACAAAAAGAATCAGTATTTATGAAGCGTGTGGACAGATGTCGTACACACAGCAGTGTTGATTAATCCCACCTGTTCTAAAGCTAGCACACATTCAGGCTCATTTACATTAAGACACGCCTCCAATTGACCATATATGGTAGCAGCTATCCTTTTTAACCCTCCTATTATTCTTGATGTCAGTTTGACCTCATTCAATGTTTATCACTCAAAAAATAATAGACTTTTTTTTTGCTTTATATTTCATGACTTTTCTTAATTTGATACAATTGATTAAACATAAGATGATCATGATGATATATTTTCATTGTGATGATCACATATTACACACATTGGTGTAAAACGTGTGTGTGCGTGTGACTTTACATCTCCCCACCTACAGAGGCAGAGTTGATACATGACATTGTAAAGTAAAACTGATATTTCATTTTTTCATTTTCAAACATGTGAAACCCCTCACACACAAAAAACAACCACAAAAACAATAAAACCTTAAACTAAAAAATAAAGAAAGAAAAACTCTGTTAAAAGAGGAGTGAAACTTTATAGTGAATAACTCCATAGGAATGTGTATGAACTGTGTATGAATGTTGGTGGTGGTCAGAGGGGCCGTAGGCACCAAATGGTAGCCACATTTCTGTCAGTCTGCCCCAGGACACTTGTGGCTATAATGTGGCTTACCACCACTAGTATGACTGGTGTGAAGGAATAATTGTTTCTGTTCACGCTTTGAGTTTTTATTATTAATATTATATATATTACAAAAAATAAATAGAAATAAGTAAATAAATATGTCTATGAGAGAAGGGGGGGAGTGTCACCAGTATCAATCACTATGGTTCATTGTGTGAGAGTTATGAATGTTCACCACACATTAGAAAATATTTAGATGAAATATTTTCCAGATCCACTTACTGTAAAAGTGAAAGTTTGACCTGATGGTGGCGCTGCAGTAAAGGTCAAAGGTCATATCATCACCACAACCAATAGGTTCATACTCTAGTGTTCATTAATGTTGTCAGTAAATTTGAGAAGATTTAGATGAAAACTATTCCAGATAAATGAATTCTAATGTAAAAGTTTGTCCTGATGGTGGCGCTAGAGAACAGGTCAATGTTTCATTATCAAGGTTTATTATTTATGGATTCAACAAATAAACAAAGTGTCTGACACTAAGGCCTTATACTACTAATCTAGATTATTATATCCTGGATTAATCTCCATTAGCTTCACCTAACCAAACACTCCCTGTCAGAGAGAAGCTGTCGATAACAACACGCTAATTATAGCCAAGTGTTTTCAGCCTGGGTTCACATAAAAGGGGTGGAGCTAGCAGCGTCTGAGTAGGAACAGTTTATGATGTTATACTTGCTGTATGAAAGGAGCTTCTTTTTATATTAATAAAATGTGATTGATTGATTGATTGATTGAATAAATATCATGAATATATCTGCATGATGACAGTGAAGAGCAACAATAGTGCTGCGCACCAGGAGGCGGAGCTTTTATACTCCCTCAGATCTGATCCACTTCATAATCTGGTCTGATCAGGTTAAAGCGTTGTTGTTTGTTCCTACATGTAACACTATTTTAGTAACAGTTGCTGGCAGCGTGGGTAACATTTGGTTAAGTTTGTCTCAGATAGTGTGAACTGTAGCACCTGGAATACAGTGTGTGATGTCATTAAATAATCTGATGTTCCTAGTTATTAAATCACCAATAATGAGTGACGAGGAATGTGTGTGAACCTGTTACACTGACCAGGAGCGTCTGATGGTGAGAGGGTCACTGATGGCTGCTCGGGACCCTCCATCGTTGGGGTCTTTCTGCATAGAAGCAGCTCTGCAGCAGGTGGAGTAGAGCGGTGTTTGTTGATGGCTGTAGGGCTGTACATGGAACCAGAGTGTCTCTGTACTGCTGCTCTGAGAAGTTTTAGACAGGCTATGGAGGATTTGGACTGATGGGATTTCAGTCCCAGCAGGGGTGGAGACGTTTTCCTGGTGGTTGTTTCAGTCGCTCAATTGGACTGAGTCTGTCTTTATTTTAGTATGTGAGGGCTTCAAAACGATTATGGAGAGTAAGCAGAGGAGGAACAATATAAATAAATAATTTCACAGTATTTTCCACCTTTAATGTGACCTATAACCTGTACAATACAATTGAAAAACAAACTGAAACGTTTCAGGGAGATGAAGTAAAAATTAAAAAAAATGAGAGAATGAGGTTGTTAAAGTGTCCACACCCTCTTATACATACCCTTTATAAAAAATTGAATATCATGGAAAAGTTGTTTAATTTCCATAATTTGATTCAAAAAGTTAAACTTTCATAGATTATAGATTCAGGGTTCACAGTTTAAATGATTTCAAGTATTTATTTGTTTATTTTTATTCTAATGAAATGCTAAGAGCCCACACATGTCAGCCTAGAGCATCTTGCTTGGCTGCACAGTGACACACATGGTGGTTTGGCCATGTCCTTCACCTACCTCCTGACCATCTGACGAAAACCATTCTCCAGTTTGACCCAAGGGCAGCAGGTTGGAGATGGCCAGGAGGCAAGCCCCGCACACAATGGGTCAATATCATAGCAGGCGATCTCAGACAACACAGACTTGTTGAGGAGGATGCAGATCTGCTGGTACGGGACCACCAGCTTTAGAAGAAATTGGTTCACCTGGACCGCCTTAGTTAATTAGTTTTATATGTGTATGGTGTTTTCATGTTTATGTATTATTGTTGTATATATATTGTGTTTTAAATGTTTGCCCTATTTAGTGTGGTGTGTTAAACAGCCAGAATGAAAAGTGGCCCATTGAGAGTGGTAAGCACCCCCAATAAAAAAAATCAATTCTGATGGACTATGTTTGTTATATGAAGTGGTGTTGATGTAAATCTCAGCAAACAGTGGAAGGTGAAAGAGAAAAGGCTTTGTAGGAATGGTCTCCAGTGTGTAGGTGAGTCTTAGACAGCGTGTGATCTTCAGATTTATGAAGGATTGAAGACAAATAAAGCCTCAGTCCAACAGACTTGTTCTCCTGTTCAGTGGAAACATGCTGAGATGTTCCACACGTGAGCTGAGCTCCAAAGGCTGCTCCACACTCACTGCACTGTGGCTCTGCAGGACATCACCCACTGTTACTGATGTTCACATGATGTTAGCAGAGCTTCCTGTGCTTTCCTCCAGCTGCTCCTCAGCATGTCTGAGTGTCTGTGTCTTCTCCACAGCAGCTTGGAGGGTGTGGATGGTTCCTCTGGAGCTGAGCCTGACTCCATCTTTATGGTGTGTACGTCTACAAAGACACTAAACCTGTGTCAGCCTGTGATCAAACCACTGTACACACACACACACACACACACACACACACACACACACACACACACACTGATGATTGGAGCAGGCCTTCACTCATCATCACCTTTAATGTGTTTGTGTTCCAGCTGCTGGAGGACAACATCATCAGCTTTGTTAAGGCTGAACTCAAACACATGCAGAAGATTGTGGATGGAGATGATCCAGAGTGCTCAGAGAGTCAGATGGAGGGTGAAGATGAGGAGCAGAGGAGGAGCAGGGAGGCCTTTCTGAACATCACACTGTATTTCCTGAAGAGGATGAAGCAGGAGGAGCTAGCTGAGCATCTGCAGAGCAGTAAGAGCATGTGATAGTGTTGTGGTGGTCAAGACCGGTCTTGGTCTTGAGACCAAATTTTAAAGGTCTTGGTCTTGTCTCGGTCTCTGAAGCATTTTGACTCGGTCTTGTCTCGGACTCGGGCTGCCCCGACTCGGGATTTTCCGTCAAGACCGTTTGAGACCAGCACTAATTCCTGCTATTTTTAAACTTTTTTATAATGTGATAATAACACGGAGAAGAACGGGATAAAACAATCCTTTATTCATTATTTAATCCACCCCGTATAATGACCACAACCTTACTCTGCTTCTGTGTCCTAGTGCCAGCCGAGCTGTGAAACCTGTTCCGTTTACCGTGTGTACTGAGGTCCGTGTGTGTTTAATAAGTCCGTGTGTGTCCGTGTGTGTCAGCATTTTTATGCCTCCGTCCATCCACTCTTTTCATTATATCCATGTCTTTTAAGGCTTTATTACATAATGTCGGCTGTAGTCCGGGCCTCCGCCATCTTGGTTTATGTCGTCACCAGCGCGTCTTCGCCGCAGAGTTGCACTAGCATAGAATGAGTCAAATAACTGTAAAGAGGTCTTATATTAGTCTATTTTCTTTTTAAAGTGGTGTTTTTTTTTGTGGCTTTAGACTCCAATTACATTTATATATAATATAATATATATAATATGTTCCCTGCAATTAAAACAGGTTCATAATATAACTATTTTTTATAGTTTCTGTTTCCACTGTATCCAGAATAATAATAATAATTCTCAACAAGAACTATTGATTAATTTGTCACATGAGTTTTCTAGGGTTTGAGTTTGTTTTATTTAGTTTCACATCTACCTGTAGCTCTATGTTTTTTAGACTGATGACAACTTGTTTGTAGTTTTATTTCAGAAAGTTTCACTTTTACAGTTACAGCTGGAAACCTTTGTTAATTGAATATCCTAGTTACATTACAGCAACCAAATTAAACTATATCAACTAAGTGAATTAATAAAAATGGCCTGTGTAAAGGCTTTTTCAAACTAAAAAAATTGTCTTGTGAAATCTGTAACCTGTTGACCTGCACAACTCAATAAATCAGAATCAAGAATCATTATTTCTTGGCAGAAATGCTTGTAAACACTTGCTGTACATTCAGCTGACATAAAAATCTTGTTTTCAAATATGTAAAATAATTGTGAACTTATCAGTAGCAGTAGTAGTTTTAATATTTTAGTTAATTTTTTGCTGGCACCTTTTTTGTCCATCAAATGTATTTAAAATAAACTAAAATTAAAGAGAGAATGTTATTTAACTGTTGAACCTTGCGATAATTTTATTTATTTATAGATTTTTTTAAATTGAAAAAAAAAATGTTTATGGTCTTGGTCTTGGTCTTGGTCTCGGTCTCGGCTTGTCTCGGTCTTGGTCTTGGTCTCGGTCTCGGCTTGTCTCGGTCTTGGTCTTGACTCGGTCTCGGCTCCCGAAAGTCTTGGTCTTGTCTTGGTCTCGGTGCATTCTGGTCTCGGGCAAGTCTTGGTCTCGGATAGTGTGGTCTTGAACACAACACTAGCATGTGAACATCTTCACAGTGAAGAACATCACATGAAGGACACAAAGCTGGCTTTTCTTTTTGAAAACACAATTCAATCAGTCACATTTAATCTGAGGAACCATCCAGACTGAGAACATCACACACTTTGATCTCCAATGTTCAAACCTGCTCTGACTTCTCCACTCTAACATTATGTTTGTCTTCATTCAGGAACAAAGGCTCATCGATACCAACGTGAGCTGAAGTCCAAGCTGAAGAAGAAGTTCCAGTGTGTGTCTGAGGGCGTGGCTAAAGCAGGAAGTCCAACCCTCCTGAAGGAGATCTACACAGAGCTCTACATCACAGAGGGAGGGAGTGGAGAGGTCAACCAGGAACATGAGGTCATACAGATAGAAACAGCATCCAGGAGATCAGACACAGCAGAAAGAGCCATCACACGAGAAGAGCTCTTTAAACCCCGTCCTGGAAGACCTCGACCAATCAGGACAGTGATGACCAAGGGCGTGGCTGGCATTGGGAAAACACTCTTAACACACAAGTTCACTGTAGACTGGGCTGAAGACAAAGCCCAGCAGGAGGTCCACTACACATTCCCACTGACCTTCAGAGAGCTGAACGTGCTGAGGGGGAGGAGCTTCAGCTTGGTGGGACTTGTTGATCACTTCTTCTCTGGAAGCAAAGAAGCAGGAATCTGCAGCTTTCAGGACTTCCTGGTTTTGTTCATCTTGGATGGTCTGGATGAGTGTCGGCTCCCTCTGGACTTCCTCAGCACTCAGACCCTGACTGATGTCTCAGAGTTCACCTCAGTGGAGGTTCTGCTGGTAAACCTCATCAGAGGAGAACTGCTTCCATCAGCCCTCCTCTGGATAACCACACGGCCTGCAGCAGCCAATCAGATCCCTCCTGAGTGTGTGGACATGGTGACAGAGGTCAGAGGGTTCACTGACCCTCAGAGGGAGGAGTACTTCAGGAGGAGGTCCACAGATGAGGAGCAGGTCAGCAGGATCATGTCCCACATCAGGACGTGTCGTAGCCTCCACATCATGTGCCACATCCCGCTCTTCTGCTGGATCACTGCTACAGTTCTGGAGGACGTGTTGAAGAGCAGAGAGAAGGGAGAGCTGCCCAGGACTCTGACTCAGATCTACAGCCACTATGTGGTCCTTCAGAACAAAGTCAAGATGGTGAAGTTTGATGGAGGAGCTGCCACAGATCAACACTGGAGTCCACAGAGCAGGGAGATGATGGAGTCTCTGGGAAAACTGGCTTTTGAGCAGCTGCAGAAAGGAAAGCTGATCTTCTATGACAGTGACTTGACAGAGTGTGGCATGGACCTCAGAGCAGCCTCAATGTGCTCAGGAGTGTTCACACAGGTCTTCAGAGAGGAGAGCAGCCTGTACCAGGACAAGGTGTTCACCTTCATCCACCTGAGCCTTCAGGAGTTTCTGGCTGCTCTTCATGTCCATCAGACCTTCATCAGCTCTAAAGTCATCCTGCTGGAACATAAACCACTGAACCTTCCCCATAGTGGAGATCAGCCTGACTTTAACATTCTCCATCAGAGTGCTGTGGACGAGGCCTTACGGAGTCCAAATGGACACTTGGACTTGTTCCTCCGCTTCCTGCTGGGTCTTTCACTGCCGACCAATCAGAGGCTCCTACAAGGCCTGCTGACACAGACAGGAAGTGACTCACAGACCAATCAAAAAACAGTTAAATACATCAAGAAGAAGCTGAGTAAGAGGTTGTCCACAGAGAGAAGCATCAACCTGTTCCACTGTCTGAATGAAGTGAATGATCACTCTCTGCTGGAGCAGATCCAACGGTACATGAATTCAGGACGTCTCTCCACAGAGGAACTGTCTCCTGCTCAGTGGTCAGCTCTGGTCTTCATCTTACTGTCATCACAAGAACATCTGGATGTCTTTGACCTGAAAAGATTCTCTCCTTCAGAGGAAGCTTTTCTGAAGCTGCTCCCAGTGATCAAAGCCTCTAAGAAAGTTGAGTATGTGATTTTAAAAGAACATGTCTTTAATTCTGTCACAGACAAACATCTGTAAGGTTTCTCTGAATCTTCATCAGGTTGAGTTTCTGTGGTCTCTCAGAGAGAAGCTGTGCAGCTCTATCCTCTGTCCTCAGCTCTCAGTCCTCCAGTGTGAAACATCTGGACCTGAGTAACAATGATCTGCAGGATTCAGGAGTGAAGCTGCTGTGTGAAGGACTGAAGAGTCCTCACTGTAAACTGGACTCTCTCAGGTCAGTGGATCACATGTTCCATCAACATTGTCCTGTTCCTCGTCTCCTCACTTGTTTCCTGAGTTGTGGATGTTTTTCTGAATGCAGTCTGTCAGGTTGTGTCATCACAGAGGTGGGCGGGGCTTCTCTGGAAGCAGCTTTGAGCTCCAACTCCTCCAGTGTGAGAGACCTGGACCTGAGCTACAACCATCCAGGAGACTCAGCAGTGAAGCTGCTCTCTCAGAGACTGCACACTCTGAGGTGAGACACATCACAGCAGCTCATCACATGTTCACATCAATCCCCATCCCATGTGTGACAGAGAGCTGTATCAGAGGAATGTGATGAAGGTGTGAGAGGTGGGACACTAAAGGAGGAGGACTGGGACAGGTTAGAGGGATGAAGGACAGAGATAAGAAGGTAGTGAGGAGTGAGGAGAGGCTGGAGGAGAACTATGAGGAGCTGATGAAGGAATGACAGAGAAGATCAGAGGAGGTGGAACCAATCAGTGAGGATTGTGTTCATACAGAAATATAAATATATCTTGTGAAATTATATTTTAATATTTTCTCTGACACAAGTTATCAAGTCAAAAAATGAGGAATGAACCAAAATGTGAATTATTGACCGAAAACTGAAATAAATCATTGCATTTCTAGCTCTGAATGTTAATAACCACTAAAATTAAAACATTGCAATTGTATAAATTAATACCAATCTATGATAAAACCACAGGCTGTCAAAGGTCAAACTACAAGAAGTGCAATCGTATCTTTTTAAGACAGCAATACATATTTTGTTATTGCAATTAAATAAATTAATTTATTTTATTGCATAATTGTGACCATCACCAGCCCTTCCTAAGGAAGGGTAAGAAATACTTTATTGGGTGAGGGTGTGGGGGGGAGGTGGTGGGGGGAAGGGAGCAGGTAGGAGAGATTCAAAGTAGTAAATGTAAAGTGTGGGGAAGAGTTGATTATTTTAAAGTGAGAGTGAGATGTGAAGTTGTAGTTGTGTATATTGTGCTTATTGTGTTGTGTAATCAATCCAATCTGGTGACCAGTGTGAAACTTAGGTATAATGGTGGTGGCTGTGGACAAAGGGAAGGAGTGAGTGGTAATACAGGTATTTAGGATCAACGTGTCTAAAGTTAAGCCCACTATAAGTTTTATCCCACAGTCTAAGACATGCCAGTGCATCGTAGACCGATGTATGTGCAAGAACCACTACTGCAAACCCAAGCGCTGCCCTGGACCCGAAAATGCAGCCAGGCTAGCAGAAAGAGTGGGGGCCAGGGAGCCCAGACAACCCCCTCATGGATGAGCAGCCCTCCAGACGCCCCTGAGACCCCAAGCCGAGAAGCAGCAACCGCCCCCCACACACACATCCGAGAAAGCACCAAGGAACCGAAGACCCTCCGCCCCGCCATACCCGATTGCACCATCCTGATGTATTTGTACCCATCCATCAACAGAGGAGCCGGGCCGCCACCCGACAGGCCCAAATATGTGATGGACCCACTTTCCTGTTATGGTGCCTCTCCATTCCCCAATCGAGAGGAACTTCCCTATTCCCTGTGTGAATGTGTGTGTTTAGTAAATGTATGAGGTGCAATTAAAAGAAAGGGGATGGAGGGGAGCGGTGCTCCCCATCCAACCTTTGTGTATATATGGGTATGTGGTGCAATAGCTCCGGAGGCTGGAAGTGGTGGTCGCACCTTCTGGGGGGTGGTGTGTTCAGGTGTGATTAACATTGGAAGGATTGGTAGGGTAACTTGAGGTGGGAATGTCGCCCCAGTGCCACTACTCAGTCGCACAGGCGGCGGCCATCTTTGCAGATCATTTTTGACTTTATCCAGCAGCGGATCTAGGTTCAGTTTAATTAATTCATTTAAGTTTGGTGATATATTTAAGCCTAGATATTTAATTGTGTTTGTGGGGGAGGGGTATTGTGGGTTTTGGCTTAATGGATTACATTAATTTTTTGTTAAAAGGGAGGATTGACGATTTTGACCAGTTAATGGAATAGTCTGATAGTTTAGAGAAGCTGTTTATTAGTTTAAATACTTCCTCTAATGAGGATGGGGTTCTTCCAAATAGAGTAAAATATCATCTGCATAAAGATTAATTTTGTGTTCTGAGATGGATGAGTGGATTCCTTTAATCAGAATCAGAATCAGAATCAGAATCAGAATCAGAAATGTTTTATTTGCCATGTACAGTTTTGAGGACAGTACAAGGAATTTGACTTGGTGGTTGGTGCACAAAACAAGCAACAAAAAGAAATAAAAGAAATAAAAACAGAACAACAAAGCACAACCCAGCAACAATAATAATAATAATAATGATAAATATAAAGGATGAGGGATAAATAAAGGATAGATAGAGAATAAAGGATAAATAGGATAAATATAAATATAAATATATATATATATATACATATATATAATAACAGTATTCTGACAAACAGCTGCTGCGAGAGGTTCAACGAATATTGCAAAGAGCAAAGGTGAGAGTGGGCAACCTTGTCTGGTTCCCCTCTGCAGTGTGAAGCTTTGGGATGTTATTTTGTTTGTGGTTACTGAGGCCTTAGGTTTAGAGTATAGGGTGGAGATCCATTGTATGAATGATTCTCCAAAGCCAAATATGCCAAGGACAGCAAGGAGGAATGACCAGTTGACTCTATCAAATGCTTTTTCTGCGTCAAGTGACAAGATTATTGTTTTCTTTTTAGAGTTCTGTGCCATGTTGATCAAATTAAACAGTCTTCTAACATTGTCTGTGGAGTGTCTATTTTTAATTGACTGTACTACTTTCTCTAACCTGGAAGTGAGTGCTTTGGAAATAATTTTTATGTCTGTGTTAATAAGCGAGATGGGACGGTAACTTGAGGGTAACATGAGATTTTTGTCTGGTTTAAGTAGTAATTTAATGTTTGCTGTATTCATGTGGCCTCCTACGTAACCTTTATTTTTAATCTCTGTTACTACTCTGAAAAAGAGCGGAGCCAGCATTGACCAGAAATGTTTTAGGAATTCAGCAGGGAACCCATCTGGACCTGGTGCTTTGCCTGTTGACATGCTATCCAAAGCATTTTGTAGTTCTTGTAAGGTTAATGGTGAGTCTAAGGTGGTTTTCTGATCTATGGTGAGCTGTGGTAGGTTTAAGTTATTGAGGAAGGTTTTAATATCTTCAGGGTCAGGGTTTAAGTTAGATGAGTAAAGATTTTGATAATAATCATGAAAAACCTTATTAATGTCCTGAGGTAAGTTTAAAGTTTGACCTGAATTGTCAGAAATTGCTGCTTTAAAGGAATTTTCTTTGTTGTGTTTGAGCTGATTTGCTAAATATTTGCCTGATTTATTAATATAATCAAAGTTTTTGTATAGCAATTGTTGCAAAATAAAAAGTTTTGTATTTTTGGAGTTTTCTGAACAAAAGTTCTCAGGAATTGTTAACATTAGACTCACTGAATATCTGGAGACACTTAACATCCTAGCTGATGAGCAGAATGACTTTAGAAAATGTAGGGCCTGCATTGATCATATTTATGTTTTATCATCTGTGCTGAGGGCCAGGCTGCAAGAGGGAAAACCAACATTTGTCTTTTTGTTGATTTCCAGAAGGTTTTTGACTGGATCAACAGGGATCTTTAATGTATAAATTACTGGATTATGGCATTACTGGTACATTCTATGATGATGTCAAATCACTCTATAAAGCCCCAGTTGCATGTGTGCAGATGAATGGTTTAAAAACTGGTTGGTTCTCCACCATGTTTGGTGTAAAACAAGGAGATGTGTTGTCTTTGTTTTCCCTTCATATAAATAATGTGGTAAATGAAATTATGGAAGCTAATCTGGGTATTTGTATAAATAACTGTAATTTAAGTATTTTATTGTATGCTGATATTATTTTTCTGGCAAATTTACATAATATGTTAAATATTTTAAATACATGGTGTAAAAAATGGAGACTGACTCTAAATAAAGATAAAACACAGATCATGTATTTTAGGAAAAATCATGACTTGAGAAGTAATTATAATTTTATATATGGCCTGTCTTAGTTTATACAAGTTCATACAAGTTCCTAGGATTGATCTTTAATGACTTTATGAGTTTTCAAGAGGGAACAAAGTTTTTGGCTGAGTCAGCAGGAAGAGCTTTGGGCTGTGTGAGAACAATGACTATAAAATACAGTTGTCATGTTGACAGTTGTTACTGTTTTATTTTGAGGTTTTGGGTCGACTCTCAATACAGTATCTACTGACAGTTCTTTTGGTTTTATGTGATATGTTTTTATTTGGTTTCACTGTTTGTTTTGTGTGTGCGTGCGTGTTTATGTTGCTTTTTATGTAATATTGTAAATATTTGTATTTAATATTTTCATTTAATTATTGTAATGAAAATGAAGGAGACCCCAGTCAGAATAGTTCCTGCAATAAGTCAGGAGCTAATGGAGCTAATGGAATAATTTTTATTATTATAATTTTTAACAGAAAATACACATTGCAAAATCCCCATATATTTAATGTTTTTATTTGTAAATTTATCACACTCTCTCTCACGTACCCCCTGCAGTATCGTTGTGTACCCCTAGGGGTACGCGTACCCCCATTTGAGAAACACTGTAATAAATAAGATTTTAGTTGACTAAATCTGATATAATCGACTAAAACATAAAGCATTAGAGTTTATTTATTTTTGAAATATTCAGTTACTGTTGATCAACCTGATATATGATGGTATTAATGTTTGTAAACACAGACAGATTAGATGTGATCAATACGTTTGATCACATGAGTTCTGATTGGATTTCAGCCGAGGTGACCAAATAGTGTAATTATACATATATATATAATAGTGTATAGTTTAGTTTTTATTAGTCAGTGAAGATATAAATATAAGTTGATATAGTTTTTAACATGTATTTTTATTAAATTATTCATTGTTTAGTTATTGTCACTTTAAAAACTTTAATCAACAAAAACTATGATAAAATGTTTCGTCGACTAAATGAATAGTATAAAGTGCAAACCTCCACCAAGCTCTGAACCTCCTCTTCACAGATATGATCAGTTGTCAATGATCAATGATCCTGATCATGGTACCATGATCATTAACACTTTAAAGGCTTGGAACCACATTTATATCTCATTAATAAACATTCAGTAGGTCACAATGTATGGACACACACTTTAAAAAAAAAGAAAATAAATCAATGAAATGCATAATCTGGATCTGATCAGGAAGAAACTCAGTGGGATCATTGATTAACCACCCAATATAACTGAGTCACATTTTATACAGATCCATCAATTACAAACCCAGATATGAATTATTATGATGATGAGAGATAGACATTTTTTATCTTTGAAACTGATCAGAATCAGTTCATTGATCAGGAGTCCCTCTGGCAGCAGAAATCTTTCCTCCTTGGTGGAGGTAATAAAGCAGATGAAGTGTACGGCAAAGGTTTGAATCCTGTCAATAATGTGATGATGATTATTATTATTAATAAATGAATGTCTTTCTCCCACAGACTGAGTTTCTGTGGTCTCTCAGAGAGAAACTGTGCAGCTCTGTCCTCAGTCCTCAGCTCTCAGTCCTCCAGTGTGAAACATCTGGACCTGAGTAACAATGATCTGCAGGATTCAGGAGTGAAGCTGCTGTGTGAAGGACTGAAGAGTCCTCACTGTAAAATGGACTCTCTCAGGTCAGTGGATCACATGTTCCATCAACATTGTCCTGTTTCTCATCTCCTCACTTGTTTCCTGAGTTGTGGATGTTTTTCTGAATCCAGTCTGTCAGGTTGTGTCATCACAGAGGTGGGCGGGGCTTCTCTGGTAGCAGCTTTGAGCTCCAACTCCTCCAGTGTGAGAGAGCTGGACCTGAGCTACAACCATCCAGGAGACTCAGCAGTGAAGCTGCTCTCTCAGAGACTGAACAATCTGAGGTGAGACACATCACAGCAGCTCATCACATGTTCACATCAATCCCCATCACATGTGTGACAGAGAGCTGTATCAGAGGAATGTGATGAAGGTGTGAGAGGTGGGACACTAAAGGAGGAGGACTGGGACAGGTTAGAGGGATGAAGGACAGAGATAAGAAGGTAGTGAGGAGTGAGGAGAGGCTGATGGAGAACTATGAGGAGCTGATGAAGGAATGACAGAGAAGATCAGAGGAGGTGGAACCAATCAGTGAGGATTGTGTTCATACAAAAATATAAATATATCTTATGAAATTATATTTTAATCTTTTCTCTGACACAAGTTATCAAGTCAAAAATTTAGGGATGAACCGAAATGTGAATTATTGACTGAAAACTAAAATAAATTTCCAGCTCTGAATGTTACTAACCACTAAAATTAAAACTATGCAATTGTATAAATCAAAACTAATGCTTCATATAATCAATCAATAAAAGGTAGGGTAGGGGATTTTTTCCAGATACACTTTTTAAGTTTTTGGTTGAAATTTTCTTAATGTTCTGACAGAAATGAAGATCTTATGAGCTCTGAAAAAGGAACAAAGAAAATCCATCATGTGTTGCAGCTGTAAACCTGTGCAAACGTTGACCAATGAAAAAAGATGGTTCGTTTTTTATTAACCAAAACGCATAATTGGTGACGAACTTAAAACAGAGTTTTTAGTCACGTTTTTTAACATACAGTATATAATGATAAAGTTTAGTGTTTACTTACTGCTGAATGAGACGACGTAGTTTCTACACAATACAAACAATGAGCTTAGATCCACTTCTGCAGCAGCTGTGCTAATGCATTTGAGTGAGACAGAGCACAGAGGGGAGGGGGGTAAGCTACATTCAAAATCATGCTAGCTTTAAAAAAAAAAAACACCTACCCTGCCTTTGAAATATGAAAATATTTATTTACCACAGACATTCCAACAATGCATAAAATAAAATAATAAAATGTTCAACTTGACCCACTTATACAATTATTAAAACAGAAATATGTATGTTTTTAAAACGTTTTACATTTTTTTCAAACTGTAGACTTATGTTACAAATATCATTTTTTAATAATTGTTTGAGTTTTCGAGCTAACTCTGGTGTTCAGTAATTGAGATTTCATACAGAGAGACATAGTCAGAGGTTTTGCTGAATCAATCAATCAATTTATTAGAGATGAACAGAAAATGAATCAACAAGTCATAACAAGTCAATAGAAGAACAGACACTCATCTAAAACACAGCTGTGGTCCTCAGGGTCTGCTCACCCCCAAACATAGATTTATCAGTGTTTTTATATATTTAGAAATCAAATGATCAGCTCCTTGTAATTAGTTAAAAATGTCATTTACTGGTGATTTAAAGCAATACAAATTATGTTTAAGATTTATTTATTTATTCATTATTATTGATCATTTAGGGGTCTATGGTGTCTGTTTATTTGATTTATTTAGATATATAGAACATGAGTTGTTTAATGTGTATTAAGTTTAATTTTAGAATATAATTATAATTATTTGTTAATAATTTAGACTTTGTGCATTTCGGGTCAAACTAACATTTTAGTGTTAATCTGATTGTCTTGTTTATATCTGATTTGTCTCTATGTTTACGTACATGGTTGTGTTATTTTTAGATTTAGATTAGGTTGAAATCAGATGTTCTGAAACTGTTTGTCCTTGTTCTGAAAATAACAGCTAACAAGTTGATCTGAATATATTTTATGAATAGATTTATTGAGTATAAAGATATATAATTATAGTATTACACACAAAAAGAAACCATGAATAATAATCCATTCTAACATTTCCTCTCTTCACACTGTTTAACAGTGTGACGATATAAAATTATGAATAAGAAAAAATATTTAATTCAGACTATGTTTTATTATGTTATATTAACTTTATTTGGAAATTATAATATCAGGTTACTGATATTTTAACGTAATTTTTCCTATAATTTTATTTCAAGTTATATTCCTATTTTGTTTACCATTGTTAGAGTGGGACAAAAACGTTTATTTAACTTTATTACATTTATTTGTATTTACTGTTAGACTATGTTTTAATATAAGAAAAAAGTTATAAGTAAAACAGAACAGAATACAAACATGATTTGTGTTTAAATTGAATAAACATAGTAAACTTGAAATTAGCCACTTATATTTATCCGTACAAACAATAACTGAATACATGATCATCAAAATCAATCTTATAAAACATCACATGATTACAAAAGATGTTTTAAGATTTATTCAATACAGATTTTATAATTTCTTTATTACATACAACCACATAATGTGGTGAGTCTAAGATTGCTATGTAGTGTGTGTGTATTTTATTTTAATATCACTTCTCTTTCCATGTGAATGTGAAAACCCACAGCAGGAACCTTAACTGATTGATTGATTGATTCTTATTTCTTAGTGAGGAAAAATACATTCACGGTCCTGCCTGCCCACAGCGACCAATCAGGAAATGACTTTCAGAAATTACTATCAATCTTTATCAAATTTATATGGAAGCTTTTGAAGCACAAACAACAAAAAATTTATTATGATTTTTTTAAATATTTCAAGTTATAATTTCTATCTAATTCTATCCATGTCTACATATTTATTTATCTATTTGAGGATATAAATACACATAAGGGTTTTAGTTGTGAGATTTTTAGAACATAATTATAGGAAAATGACAATATTCTACACAGTTGTAACAGAATATTCAAACTGACAGAGATTATTAAAGAAGTGAATAAAAAAGTAAGAAAATAACCCAAAGAACTGAAAAGTAAATCAAATCATTAGAATAAAACAGTAATTAGAACAAAACAGAAATGTAACCAGGTGTTATGTTAATTTATGCCTCTACTAATATTTATATAGATTACAAGGGAACAGATGTGTGATTGTATTTATGTCTTTATTATCTCTCTAAAGAGTCCTAGTTAAATCTATAGACCACGTACCATGTACAGTTCAGCCCCCCCACCTTTGATTAGACGTTTTAGGTGGTGAGGTTGTTTTTATAACCTCAGGTGATCAGCCACTGTTCTGCATTCTGGGCCAGGGTCTATACAGTATATATGATTCCTAAATATATGAAATAATGTTATCCATGTCAGTTATTAAGATCATTTGTTCATTTACCTTTTAACTAAAAAATATGACTTTTATTCAAGCTACAACTGTAAAGTGTTGGGGAGTGTTAAAAAAAATAAAGTCAATCAACTCTATTCATCAAGAGAAAGAAAACAGTATGAAATCTATAAATATGATATCCAAAAGTTATTCTAATTGTCATTTCAAAAATATCAACGTATGATCAACAAGAAAAAAGTTTTTAGTAATTCCTTAAAATAAAGATCCTAACCCATCTTAAATTATAAATATTTAAAGAATTAAACAAAAACTGGTGTGTGTGTAAGTCTGTATGTATGTGTGTATGTATGTGTGTATGTATATATGTGTGCAAACAGCTATCCTTCTATCACATGATCACTCACTCAAAGACACGCCCTGGTACATTTTTCATTCACAACACGTTTCTCTCAGTTATACATAAAGTGTCATCATCTATCAATCAATCACCCTATGACACGCCCACTAGCACACTCACACTCACAACACGTTTCTCCCATACATACAGCATGACATCATCCTTATTCATTCACCCACACATACATATATATCTCTGTGTGTGTGTGTGTGTGTGTGTGTGTGTGTGTGTGTGTGTGTGTGTGTGTGTGTGTTGTTTCCATAATATCTTATTTAATCAATGTTTATATGTTGTAATTATTCTGTTGTGTAAGTGTTTATTTTCTAGGTCAAACAATGTTATTTTTATATTCTTTCTGTATCAGTTGTGAACAAGTTGTGTTGTGTGTTATCTAATGTTCTTTCTACCAGTTCACTGCAGTTCACACAAGATATATTTTCATAATCATTCATTTCATTCATGTCAAAAAGAGGAGAAATTCATTTCTGGTTTATCTATTAAAGCTGTTTTAATTTAATATATGTTGATTTGGACATTTCTGATTTAAGATCAGAAAAATAATTGTTTGATGCATGTTTTGTTTCTATGTTTATTATTATTAAATAATGTAATAATGTGAAAGTTGTGACTTTTTAGGACATTAGTGATTTTAAATTGAATATTCAAAATCAAACTAAAACATAAATATTGTTGTGGTTCCTATTTTTTTCTTAGTCTTTATATATTTTAGGTTTAAAAATAAAATAATTACTGGTTCATGGAGGAGTAATTTCATTTCAAATCTAACTTTGAAACAAAGGCTGAACTTTTATTAAAAAGTTTCTCAACCAAAATGTATTTTAGTTTATTTTCCTAATTTTATATTATAATTTAAGTTTTTTAGTTTGTTCAATAATTAGTATTTGATCTTATTTCATTAATGTTTTCGTTTTTTAATTAAACATGAGACAAATTACAGAATTATTAGCGTTATCTATAAAACCTTATGGGATTGAACATATAGTTTTGATTTAATGATTTCTAAACTGATGTGTTTCATGTTAACATACACCAACATATTTTAGCAGCATCAGCATTATTGTTTTCTGTGACGTGTCCTTCAGTCTTTACTTGTTTTATCAGGAGGGAATGATTAGAACACTTTAGTTTAGTCTTTTCCCAGCAGCAGAGTTTCCAGAGTGTTTCCTTTTAAGGGAGAGTTCCTTCTGTATTTGTCCATAGTATCCATAGCAACGGTCATCTACCAATCACTAACAGCCACTGGTAGATGACATGTCCCAGATCATTCTCATTCAGATTATCATTTTTCTTATTATTCTTATTTCATATTTATATTGATTATTATTATATTATATAATATTATTATTATTGTTGTTAATATTTTCATTTTTCTTACTCTTATTTTTATGTTTATTGTTATATTATTATTCATATTATTATTATTGTTGTATTTCTGTTTTGCAATAGGCTGATGTTTTGGTGCTTGTGTCTATATGTTTTTATAATGTGTCTGTGTTTGGCTATTGTCCTGATTTTTTATTTTATTTTATTATTACCCAAGAGGTTTTTGGTAAATTGTCATTAAAACAAAAGTATTTTGTCTTGTCATATTTGGTGCCTTTGGAGATCAACTTATTTATTTATTTTTTTATTGACTTATTTAAGTATTTGTTTAACCCATGTGGGGTCAGCCTGGAACTAAAACGGGGTTTAAATGTCTAGTAATTGGTTAAACTAAAACTAAAACTAAAGAAAACGTATCACCGTTTCGGTCTCGCTGTGAAGCTGTCAAACGCTCAGCTGTCAAAGGGCAGAAGAATGTGCTGCGTGCTGGTTGGAGCATGGGTATAGGATGACCCGCCCTCTGAACCACCTCTGGGACACCATACGTCATCTGGGTCTTTTTGTAGCCGCCCTCCACCGAAGCTCAGCCAATCCGAAGTGGACCCGTTATTCACAGACCACGTAGGTTGGGCTGTTGATAGAGAGACACCCCCCCCCCCAGCGCACAACACAGAAACACAAGTAGCACACAAACAAACTGAAAGACGACAACAGTCGTAACACCCCCTTCCCTAAGAATTAAACACTCCTGAAGAGTTTAATTTAAAGAGGACCGAGAAAGAGCATCAGCCAACACATTTTCTGTGCCCTTCTTATGAAGAATGTTGACATTAAAATCTTGTAAAAGAAGGGACCACCGCATAAGGCGTTGGTTTGAATTCCTCATCCGCAAAAGGAAAACGAGGGGGTTGTGGTCGGTGAAAACCTGTACGGGCTGGGAACTCGATCCTACATAGACCTCAAAATTCTGAAGGGCTAACAACATAGCGAGGGCCTCCTTCTCGATAGTACTGTAGTGTACCTGGTGTTCGTTAAACTTTTTCGAGAAGTAGCAAATAGGATGGTCGACTTCTTTTTCATCGGTTTGCAAAAGGACAGCACCAGCACCCCACATACTGGCGTCCACTTCCAACTTAAAAGGGCGATCAAAGTTAGGTGCAGCCAACACAGGAGAACTACACAAAAGAGCCTTGGCGGACTCGAAAGAAGTCTGACACTCAGGGGACCAGACAAAATTTTTCAACGGACTAACTAAAGCAGTGAGAGGGGCGACAACTTCTGAGAAATTTCGACAAAATCCTCTATAGTAACCACACATTCCCAGGAATCGGCGCAGCGCCCGTTTTGACTGGGGAGCAGGAAAGTCAATCACAGCCTGTACTTTTGCGGCAACTGTGCGAACTTGACCTTGACCTACTTGTTTTCCAAGATAGGTTACCTTTCCCTTACCGAATTTGCATTTAGCCAGATTAAGGGTAAGGGATGCGGCACTTAAACGAGTAAAAATCAGGGACAATGTTGCCACATGCTCCACCCACGTGGTTGAGTAAGCAACAACATCGTCAAGATATGCTTCACAGTTGTCGATTCCAGCTAAAACTTTGCTCATCAATCGCTGGAATGTAGCAGGAGCATTCCTTAACCCAAATGGCATCACTGTATATTGGAGGAACGAATCAGGGGTGACAAAGGCAGAGATCTCAGAAGCACAAGGAGTTAATGGAACCTGCCAGTAACCTTTTAATAAGTCCAACTTAGTAACATATCTGGCAGAACCAACCCGATCTATGCAATCTTCCATTCGTGGTAATGGGTAGGAGTCGGGCTTTGTGACGGCGTTTACCTTCCGGTAGTCATTACAAAAACGAGCAGTTTTGTCAGGTTTGGGAACTAAGACACACGGGGAGCTCCAGGCACTTACGCTTGGAACAGCTAACCCGTGCTCGAGAAGATAACTCACCTCACTTTTCATTAAAGCTCGTTTGGTTAGATTGACCCGATATGCATGCTGTTTGATTGGCAGGTTACCCTGCACATCAATGTCATGGCTTAAAACCAAAGTCTGATGAGGATGATCAGAAAAAATGTTTAAATTATCCTCAATGAGCTTAATGATGTCAGTTTTGGCTGATTCATCTAAATATGATAAAAAGGATTCTAAGTCACTCAACACTTCAGAGTTTTGTAGACGAGTAACCGGCAATAAACCATTTTTCTCTCGTAAGCCATCATGACTCACAGTGTACTGTGGTACGGCTTCACAAACAACCACCACGGGCACCTCAGGTGGAGCCATGGGGGGATCCTCTCGGGAAAAGTAACGTTTTAACATATTAATGTGGCACATCCGAGTTTTCTTTTGGCGATCAGGAGTTTTAATCACATAATTTGTATCACTTAATTTCCTTTCCACTACATATGGACCTGCAAATCGACACTGCAGACTACCGCCCCGCAGCGGCAGTAGCACTAAAACTTTGTCACCCAGAATCTCTGGGTGCTTATCACCCAGAGATTCTGGGTGATAAGCACTCGACGTCACATGTTTTATGTTTAACTCCTTAACAACCTGTGAAAACAATTTGGACATAAAATTTGTACCGCGATCTGTCTGGATTTCTCTAGGAAGTCCAAACGTAGAGAAGAACCAAAGGAGTGCTTTAACTACTAGTTTGGTTCTGAGTGAGCGTAGCGGGACCGCGTGTGGAAAACGCGTAGCTGCACACATGATAGTTAAAATGTACTGATGTCCAGCTTTCGTTTTTGGCAAAGGCCCCACGCAATCTAAAATCACCCGTTCAAACGGCTCCCCAAGTACAGGAATTGGTTTTAATGGTGCTGGAGGGACTGGTTGATTTGGTTTTCCTGCGAGCTGGCAGGTGTGGCACGAACGGCAATATCTGGCTACATCCGATTTTAAACCGGGCCAAAAGAAATGGCGCAGCACACGGAAATATGTTTTTTTAATGCCAAGGTGGCCTGCTAAACAAGAATCATGTGCAATACTTAGAACTTGTGGTCGATATTCTTTGGGCACCACTACCTGATGAACCGCCTGTAATTCATCAGCTTCAGGACTCCACTTCCTCATCAGAACACCATCTTCAAAGAAGAACACAGGAAACGTGTTTACACCAGCTGATGCAGAAGACAAACAAGATGTTAATGTTTTATCATTTCTTTGAGCAGTTATTAACATCTCACGGGTCACATTTAATGTTAACTCAGCATCAGTGGGGAATAAACATAGTTCATTTTTACTTTTTATCTTGTTTTCAGATTTTACAACATTTTCAAAAAGGTTGGATTTCACATTTTCATCAACAGTAGTCATGAACGACTCAGACAAATCTACAACGTCACACAGTTTACGAGCTTGTGCGCGCGTAACGGCGCACACAGGGAACAGAGATGGCACAGAGGGGTCAGCAGGAGCGGCCATGGACGAGACGGGGATCGGATCATCGGCAACCACTGGGGAGGGAAACACATTTCCACCAGCTAAATCATTCCCTAGGATAAACGAAACGCCACTAACGGGCAACCGTGGACACACGGCCACTTTGACAGGTCCTGACACTAAGGGTGACTGCAGATGCACCATGTGCAGTGGGACTCTCATCACAGTCATCCCGATGCCCCACATTAACACATCAGCATCACACGAAGTTTCATCCGACAGGGGTAGGACGTCACGCAACATTACGGACTGATAGGCTGCCGTATCCCGTAGGATGTTAATAGGTGCCTTTTCTTTTTCTTCACCAGTCACAGAAACAAAGCCCTGCGTAACAAAAGGCTCAAAACGAGAATCCACGTCTAAAATTACAGCTTTCGGAGGCGCAGAAAATAACTCAGGTGAAGACACAGTCTTAATCAAACACACACCCGCAGGTTTACTTGGTTTGGACTGTTCTTTCTTTCTTAAACTCGGACACACATCAATCAAGTGACCTGGCTCTTTGCAGTAAAAACACTCACGGCTGTCCTGCGCACCCGTGGGAACAGTTTTACGAGCGAGCTTCGGTGACCTATTTCTATTTCTAAGTTCATACACATTATTTTGACAGCACGACGATTGCATTGGAAACACACTCTTATGTGTCAAAATAAATTCATCCGCTAACACAGCAGCTTTTGTAACAGAGGACACTTTTTGTTCGTTCAAATAAATCACGATGCGCTCAGGCAAACACTTTTTAAATTCTTCAATCAAAATTAACTCACGCATTTCCTCCAAGGAGTTAACTTTACATGCTTGACACCACTTGTCAAACAACGCGCTTTTCTCACGGCAAAATTCCACATACGTCTGATTGGTATTTTTTTCTCTATTCCTAAACCTCTGTCTATAAGCTTCAGGGACAAGCTCATAGGCACACAGCACAGCTTTCTTTAACGTCTCATAATCTAAACTCTGCTCAATAGACAAACTGGCACAGACATCTTGCGCTTTCCCCACTAGTTTGCACTGCAGTAGTAGCGACCAAAATTCTGTGGGCCAATTTAGCGCAGCAGCTATGCGCTCAAAAGCACTAAAATAAGAGTCGACCTCCGACTCACAAAACTGAGGAACTAAGGCAATGTGCTTACTCATGTCAAAGCTAGCCGCGGAAGCAGACGCACTGTGACTGGGGACGGACGTGCCGGGAGGCGGGCTCCGCTCCAGTTCAAGGACGCGGAGACGAAGATGCATTGTCTGCACCTCCAACTCACGGTTTCTCCCCTCTGCCTCTCTGATTGCTAGGGTTAGGCGGAGATCCTCTGCAGTCATGCCTGTCAGAGAACCAGCGGCCGATTTGCGATCTCCATCAAGGACTCCACTGGCACCCTGCGGCTCCAATGCGTCTTTCTGAAGTGCTGCGGCCTCACTCTCACCACCTCTAGCATGCAGCACAACGGCGTCCACCAGCTGTCGACCCAGCACTCTCTGCATCTCTGCTTTGCGGATATTAGCAGACACATTTAATCTGAAATGACTTGCAATCATTAACAACTCATTTTTTTTACATTTCTCAAAGGTATCCCAAGAAGGATTATCACTAAAATCTTCTACAGAAAAATCTGCCATCTCCCACCTTTTTTCCTCCCACACAAAAGAGAAAAAATACACCAATCAGAGAAAAATATACACCGCAACACTACTGTCTCAAAAATCGCGAAAAAAACAAATTCCGTTGGACAAGCCCCCAATTCATGTTACGCTCAGCCTAGGAGCCACTGAACGGCACATGAACACGTCATCCTTTACCAGCCTCAAGCAGCACGCCAACACATCTTTTTCAAACTGGGCTATTTATTTGAGCCACATAAGAAAAATAATAAGTATCAAACTGGGTTACGCAGAACCCACAAATAAAAGAACATAAGTTTCCAAGCCAACTGGGCCAAACTAAAGAAAACGTATCACCGTTTCAGTCTCGCTGTGAAGCTGTCAAACGCTCAGCTGTCAAAGGGCAGAAGGACATGCTGCGTGCTGGTTGGAGCATGGGTATAGGATGACCCGCCCTCTGAACCACCTCTGGGACACCATACGTCATCTGGGTCTTTTTGTAGCCGCCCTCCACCGAAGCTCAGCCAATCCGAAGTGGACCCGTTATTCACAGACCACGTAGGTTGGGCTGTTGATAGAGAGACACACCCCCCCAGCGCACAACACAGAAACACAAGTAGCACAAAAAACAAACTGAAAGACGACAACAGTCGTAACAAATACACAATACAAATACAATAAATATCAAATAACTGTATCTTATACTTTAACTTTCTGAAATATATAAATCTAGTTCAAATAAAATTCAAAAAAATAAAGTTTATATCTGAATACTAGTGTAGTTTCCAGGTGAAAAAAGTGTAGATATTAAAAGTTACAGGAGAGGCCCAACAAGATGGTTTGTACCCAGGGCCCAAAATGTGGTGCTACGCCCCTGGTGCACACTCACAGCCAGGGTCTGTAACGCACAGACATCATCAGTTCTCAGATGAATATATGCACTATTAGCTAAACTTCACAATAACACTATAACAATGTAATAGATTAGATCAGCTGACATGAACCTGAGTCACTGCACCATCTATGTTTATGTCACGTGACTCCAAAATCCTTTTATGCACACCACAAGGAAATAATCTGACTATTTAAATGTTATTTAACAACTCTCCACATCCATTACACACTGAACACACAATCATAATAACACACTCCATCTCCATCACCACCACCTTGTAAAAATACTGTAGTGTGACGTTAAACTGTATGAATAGATATGAAAGTGTACGGTGGCACCATGCTCTTACTTTGAGCTGCAGGGAGGGTTGCCATGGTTACAGGTGTCCAGATGTGGATGTGTGCTCTGGGGGCGTGGAGATAAAGTCTCTCATGAGGGGACGAATGTCCAGGGAGTTCAGAATCTGTGTGTGGGTGTGCATCAGAGAAAGGTGTGTGAGTCTTTTCTGGGTCATGGTGCTGCGTACCCATGTCTTCAAAAGTCAACGTGAACCTGTGTTGATTAGGTCTAAAAATAATTACATTCAAATACAAAATACACGTAATAGCCTACGTGTGTCAAAATCATTTCACTAAATATTCACACTTTCAACACTTTGAAGGAGATGAAGAAGGTGAAGCTGTTGAAGACAAACCAGTAGAAACATGGAGAGCTTGATGGAGATGGCATCAGGTTTCTGAGCAGCACTTTGGACTCTTTAGGTGTGTAAATCACTGCCTGTGTTTGCTCCTGCAGGGCGGACCATGGAGGAGAGCAGAGGATCAAAGCTGGTGTGAGGAAGTGTAAGTGTGTGTGTGTGTTCATTCAAAGTGTCCTCATGAAGCTCTGAGTGAATGAACATGTCAGTGATACAGAGAGAATGAAGCATCACATGATCAACTGTTGTTTCTTTGTGTCTCATCAGATTTCTGTCACATTCACCTCGACACAAACTCCATCAACAGAAACCTCAGACTGTCTGACAACAACAGG